>NW_004949101.1:4349595-4362261 GCF_000317375.1 Microtus ochrogaster | reverse complement strand
AGAGAGACAGAGACGGTTGGAGGGAGAGAGAGTTGGAGGGAGAGAGGGAGGGAAGGAGGGACGGAGGGAGGGAGGAAGAGAGGGAGGGAGGGAGGGAGAGAGGGAGGGAGGGAAGGGACAGAGGACACCTGGTGTCATTGGCCTACCTCTGGCCACCACATGTTTGTGCTCACACATAAATTATCTCAGTTTTGTTTTTCAAACAGTGTGTTGTTTTGCTTTTCAAACAAAATGGTGCATGCAGTGGTGGCCTGCAATTGTGGGGCTGCCCCGGCTACTCTATAAGGGAGATCCCATCAGACAGGGGTAGGGCGACATTTAAATCTAAAATTAAAATCAGGTTCAGAAGCCAATGCCTATCTCAGTACTTGGGAGGTGAGAACAGAAGGATCTGGAGTTCAAGGCCAACCCAGGTCACATGATTAAATAAGCCAGGTCTCAATAATAAATAAACAAACATTTTCACAAAAATCTGAAAAGGCCTTCCTCACCTCATACACGTCTCTTTTAGGCCAGTCAAGAGCTTCTTACGATCGTTCAAGCTTTATACAAAATTAGGAATACATAGGTACAGGTACATATTACTGTATCTATTTTAAAATGTATTTAATGGCTCTGCACATGGTCTGAACAAGGACTTCTTAGTTTCCTAGGAGACTCTACAGCCAAGACTGAATGAGTAGGTTCACAAACTTCTACAATTCTCTTCAGACCCAGCTAGGGCTGGGTTTAGTCTGAGTTAAGAGAGGTGTTTGGGGAGTCTCAGCAAAAGTCCTCACCAGCCACCAGAAAGAATATGTTAGGCCAGTGGGGCCCTGCAAGCCTCTAATGCTAGCACTTGGGAGGTTGAGGCAGAAAGACTAACAGGGCCTGAAGTCAGCCTGGGCTACATAGTGAGAAGCTGTCTCAAAGACCAAACAAAAAGCAGACTCCCAGTTCTCATTGGGGCAGAGCCGAGAAATTTGTCCTTTGTTCTTGTTGCTGATAGGGCTTCCCCTTGTCACCCCTGATGGCCTGGAATTCACACAGGTCCACCTGCCTCTGCCTCCTGAGGGCTGGGACTAAGGTGTGCATCAATCACACTTGACCTCCATTAGGATCTTTTCTGAGTCAGGGTTTCTCTGTATAGCTTTGGAGCTTGTCCAGGAACTCACTCTGTAGACCAGGCTGGCCTCGAACTCACAGATCTCTGCCTGCCTCTGCCTCCCGAGTGCTGGGATTAAAGGCGTGCGCCACCACCACCTGGCTCATTATGATCTTTTCAAGCACTAGAGAGATGGCTCAGTAACCTAGAGAACTGACTGTTCATCCAGAGGCCCCAGGTTCGGGTCCCACAGCACAGGATATTTGACGCCCACTCCTGGCCTCCATGAGACCAGGCCTGGGCTGTGCACTACACAGACATAGTGCAGGCAAAACCCCCCCTCCAAAAAACACCACAAACATACATACATACACACACACACACACACACACACACACACGCACACACACACACACACAAATAAACGATCGTTCCACATACAAATAAAACTGCTTTGATCCTATTCACAACCAACACTATTAGCTACTTTTCATCCTTTTCCATTGCCTTCTTCTTCTCAAATGGTCCACTTTCTACTTAGAAAAAAAAAAAGCCAGTCAGTAGTAACATGTCTTTAGTGCCAGCACTCAGGAGGCAGAGGCAGGTAGATCTCTGAGTTTGAGGCCAGCCTGGTTCTACAGAGTGAGTTCCAGGATAGCCAGGTCTACACAGAGAAACCCCATCTCGAGAAACCAGAAACAAAACAAAACCAAACAAAAAAACCGAACAAGTCAGATTCCACATTAAGAGAGAAAATAGCAATATCTGTCCTTTGGAGTCACTCATTTCTCTTCATATGGGGATTCCCAGTTCCAGCTTCCTGCAGATGACGTAATTTCACTTTTTTTTAAAGGCTATGATATTCCATTCCATATATATATATATGAAAGAAATGGATACTTCTGTGCTTCTGGCTCTAGGCGTGGAGCTTCCTACTCCCAGAGTCAGACCACACTGGGCCGAGCCTGCGCAGAACCCCATCACTTTTCCCATAGAATTTAACATACAGTCTGCACATGTCTTCTATGGACAGAGCACCCAGCAAGGGTTAGGAGATTTTTTTTTTTTGGTTTTTCGAGACAGGGTTTCTCTGTAGCTTTGGTGCCTGTCCCAGAACTAGCTCTTGAAGACCAGGCTGGCCTCGAACTCGAACTCACAGAGATCCGCCTGCCTCTGCCTCTGCCTCCCGAGTGCTGGGATTAAAGGCGTGTGCCACCACTGCCCGGCTAGGGTTAGGAGATTTGGGGGGGTCCTGCATCACCTGGTCAGTAAAGAAAGGGTCTGACTAGGAGGTTTTTTTCCAAGAGGGTACAGTACAGGCATTGAACCTGGTTTTGAGGCTCAGTGCCTCGTGATGTAGACAAAGAAGGAGACAGACCATAATAGCTCTCATTATGACACGTCCACCTTATAAAACTGATCCCAGCACCAATGTTGCTGCTTCCTCTTCGGACCCTGGAATCTCATTCCTACAGACAGATGTCTTGTCAAAAGAGCTCCTTCCAGGGCTTGGGAATCAGCTCCTCGCTCCTGGAGCACTACTGTTTCCCACTCCGTCAAGGGAATGAAGGCGGACTGGTGTAAGGTGGGGGGATCCATTCTAAGCTCCCCTCCCCTAACAGTGACACATGGCCCGTTGTCCTCTGTCTAGCAAGAGCCAATCTTGTCCTAGGCAGAACAGGCTGGGAACTGAAAGCGCCATCTGTTGCCAGACATAATTAACCTACTGACACCTACCTGAGTTCCAAAGTCCAAGGCCACTGAAAAGCCAGGCACTTCACGTCTGCCACTCATTAACGGAGTCCACGGTCAACCTGTTAACCCCTCCACAGCTCAGTCTCCACACCCACAGACTGCAGACAGCACTCACACCCAGGATGGCTGGTCTAAGGATGAACTGCGCTATCCCAGGCACGGGGCCTGGTGGATTCAGATACAGCTTAGGTGTTTGGAATCCAGCAATGCAGCGGAAACAAGCCGTGCAGGAATCAGCTGCATGTCCCTAAATGTTTAGCCTTTGTCTTTCAGCGACACTGTTTTTTTTTTTATGTATTATGTCTTTCACAACAAGAAAAAAGGATTAAAAAAAAAATGCGGTCCCTAGGTGACTAGCAGAGATATCCCTCACTGACCGATCTTTTGAATTCTGTATTCTAGGCCTTTATTACAGAGTTTTTTTTTTTTTAAAAAAAGGGTCTTTTGGGGGGGTGGGGTTTAACAGAGTTCTGAGTTGTTTATTCCTGACCCCGAGCTGAGCTCAAATTCTAATCTCCAGGTAAATCCCTCAGTACCGGAACTCTCTGTCAGCTGCCCTTTCTCAGGTCAAGCGCTCCTTTCCTGACTTTGATCCAACTGTCAACTCCAAGAAGCTAAGCTACCGGCCTCCCTGTGGGAGGAGACATTGAGGGCGGCCTCCCAGCAAGGTACGCAGGCAATGCCCATAAACCCAGAACGTTCCTGCCCTTTGGCCTAGTAAGTTCACTTGAGGAAAGCTACGTGAGAGATAGACTCACGCTGGTGGGCAAAGGATGTACAAGAAAAATCATGGTGGGCTGGGCGGTGGTGGCGCACGCCTTTAATCCAAGCACTTGGGAGGCAGAGGCAGGCGGATCTCGGTGAGGTCGAGGCCAGCCTGGTCTACAAGAGAGAGTTCCAGGACAGCCATGACTGCTACACAGAGAAACCCTGTCTCGAAAAACCAAAAAGAAAAAAAAAAAGAAAAAAGAAAAGGAAGGAAGGAAGGAAGGAAGGAAGGAAGGAAGGAAGGAAGGAAGAAAGGAAGGAAGGAAGGAAGGAGAAAGAAAAATCATGGTGGCATTGTCAGAATAAAATAAAACAAAACAGAAGGCGGAGGTGGGGGGAGGGGATGACAACCTGAAAATGGAAGCAAGTACTTCTACTGGGGAACTGGAAAAGGACTGTGCCATGGTGGAAATTCTGTCATGATCTGTATTAAATGGACAGTGATGATAGGAATAAGGTACACCCACTACGTAGACATCACGCAAGGCCCGAGGTCTAGTTCCCCTGACAGCAGCTGCGTGCCTTAGAAACGTCCAGGAGAGAAGACAAATGGCAGATCACTTTCAGAAAGGAACTAGGGCTGTCTGGAGGCTGGCTTAAAAAAAAAAAAAAAATCTTATTTTCAATTTCCCCCATACAAATATATTATCTTTTCGGCTAAAAAAAAATGTAAGTTAAACTAAAAATGAAACCGTTGAGGAGGCAATTCCACAGGCGAGCTGGGGCTGCTGGGGAGAGGATTCCGAGCTTCCTCAGCTAACAACCCTGCCTTAGACTTCTGCTCTGCATTTTTCCCAATCCAGTCAATCCTTCTCCTAAGGCTCCAGACAAAGACACCATTGTCTTCTCTGCTTTTAGTCAGGCTGCGGTTTGTTTGCCTTCTGGCCTCTCTCAATGTAGCCCCTGATGTAAGATAAGGTAAGAGGGCCCCCTGTCCTGTGGACAGCCCCTCCCCAGACCTGACCTCAAATTGGAATTCCTCAGGTTCTCTCTATGGAACTCAATCCACAGGAAAGGCATGAGCTTCTTACTTCATCTGGAGGTTCAAGGTTCTTTTTACTTTTTTCCTGTAGCCCAGGTTGGCCTCAAACTCACTGTGCAGCTGAGGATAACCGTGAACACCTTGGAAGTTTGAGGCCAGCCTGGTCTATATAGTGCATTCTTGGTCAGCCAGAATTACATGGTGAGATAGATCCTGTCTCAAAAACAAACCAAAAATCCACAAAATGTATTTATTTTTATTTTATGTGTATGATCCTACATGTATGTTCATGTACCATGCGAGCACAGTGCTTGCATAAGTCAGAAGGCATCAGACCCTTCCCAGTACCTTCCTCCCGAAGAACTGGAGCTACAGATCCTGGCAAGCTACCGTGTGGGTGCTGGGAACTGAACCCAGGTCCTCTACAAGAAAAACAAATGCTCAGTCTGACATTAAATTTCAGTAATCCTCCTGCCTCAGCCTCTGAGTGCTGAGATTACAGGCATGAGCCACCACACCTTGAGAAATGTGAGTTATCATTTTCCCAGGCCCAACCAACCCTCACTCCAAGGCTTAGCAGAATCCCACTGATGTGTGTGGCCTTATCAGCCATTTATGGGAGCTGACTTGCTATAGCTTTTTATGCCATCTGAAATCTTCGGCCGCATAAACCTTCATTTTACCAAATAGAAAAATAGAATACTTTCAATAAATACTGTATCTGAACAACAAGCTGGCACTTGAGGCATCAATGTGTACGCCCACCAACTCCCAGGTGCTGCTGGTTCTCAACCCACACTGGGCAGTAGAGCTGTGGACACCTGGCGTGGAGCGTGCAAGGGTGGTCAGTAATGTTCACTCAAATTCACAGATCTCTCTCCCCCAAACAAGTCATGTCTGCCAACAGGCAGCCATTCTTAGAAGTAACCTAGCTGGCCTAAGTGTAGAACATTCAAAAGAACGTTCTATAAAAGCAGATCTGTGGCATTTTTCTCGGGCTGTGAACTGAACACACATGTTTTGTTCCTTTAACGCTCAGGGCTTCTCTGTCTTGATGTGGATGAGTCTGGCCTCTGTATCCCTGACCCTGACACTGGACGAAAGCAATTGTCTCTGTCAAGTATACAGAAGATAGTGTTGGCTCCTCACCCTGACCAACTTATTGGGCTGATGCATAGCCCCAGTGGCCACGTGAGCTGGCAGCTAACAGTTCCTGGATGTCCCCTTCCTCAAGATGGAGCACTAGCAACTAACTTTGCCAATGCCCGGGAATGAAATGTTTTCAGTATTTCTTTTTTGTTTTTGTCTGATTGAAATGGGTACAGAAAGGTCCTCCACAAACCCGTGCACCGGACAGCACTGAGGTATCCTTCAAACCCCAGAGCCCTCTGAGGTAGGGCTGAGGCTGCTAACACACTTCTCTCTTTCCCGGTCTTGACAAGTTCTCCCGGGAACCCTTACTTCAAACATCATTTTAATACAGAACAGCTTCCAGGACGCAGGACTCAAGACTCCAAAGAATGAAAACCTGCCGCTCATTTACTGCTTTCTGTTGTTGTTAGTTCTGGTTTGTTTGGTTTTGTGTGTGTTGGGAGGTGGTTATTTGTTGCTTGTCTAGAATTCATTTTGTAGCCCAGGCTGGCCTGCAGCTTCAATGCTCCTTTCTTCACCTCCCTAGTGATTACAGGCATTTACCACCATAGCCAGCTACCAACACATTTATTTTTTAATGCTATGGAAGTTTTCCTCAGCATCACTGGGTTTGTTTCAATGACACCACATCCTCGCTCCCTACTCCGGACACACACACAGACCGCGGAGAGACAGAAACGGTCAGAGACAGAGACCCCTGTGGTTACTTATTTTCTTGGTGATGTCATTCCCCAAATAAGGATTGCCAATCCTTTCTTTCATCTGTTTGGATATTAACATAAGATATTTTCAGGCTCTTGTTTCCCTGAACCTTTCTCAGAAAGTTCCCTTTGTATTCCGAGTCTTTCCTTGGACGCCCTCCCAGCTCCCGGGATGAGAAGTCATGCACTCGGTGGCGGGTGAGAGGCAAGGTTAGCGCTATGGCCCACTCCTGTCTTTGCTGAACTTAACATTGCTAACCATTCTCTCATGGAGGTTCCTAGGATTCTAGCCAGGTTTTTAAAATGCTAAGGCTTGGTCCTTTTGGGCTCCATGCAAAGATATCCCTCACTCAGCCGTCTGCTGTTGTTTGTGCTGAGTGCCTGTATCTTTGTTTCTAGCCTAAATACACTTAGAATAGTCAGTAGCCAAATTGTGATGCTCGCAGCTCATCCAAAGGCAAAGACCAAGTTTCCACTAAATCCCAGGACGATCTTTGGAGCCAGTGAGATTGGATCACATGAACTAACACACTTGAGAACTTTCCAACGTCGTTTTTGTCGTGAAATCATGCTGATGGTTGGTAAAGTCCAGGAGACAATCACAGGCCTGGCCTCCTCTTCCAGCCCATAGCACCACCGTTGCCTGCCCAGATCAGTGACAACTCATGGCTATCAGCCCCCAGCTGCTCTTACTCCAGTACCCAAGAAAAGCAGGAGAATATAGAGTTCAAGGCCAGTCTAGACTACAGGCAACATTGTCTTAAAACACAAGTGAGAAAACAACCAGAAACAGGTAACATTCTTTTTTTTGAAACAGGGTCTCGCCGGGCGATGGTGGCGCATGCCTGTAATCCCAGCACTCGGGAGGCAGAGGCAGGCGGATCTCTGTGAGTTTGAGACCAGCCTGGTCTACAGAGCTAGTTTCAGGACAGGCTCCAAAGCCACAGAGAAACCCTGTCTCGAAAAACCAAAAAAAAAAAAAAAAAAAAAAAAAGGGAAAAAAAATCTAGTCTTAAACCACATTTAAGTGTTAAAAGTCCCAAGGTAAGGGGCTCAGCAGCCACACCGAGCCAGTGGCTGTGGTATGGCCCCGTATTTCCACTTCTGGAGGCACCTGTCAGGCACTAGAGCTCCCAGTTCAAGACTGATCAGGGCTATTCAGTGAGTTCAAGGCCAGTCTGATCAGCTTAGTGAGAACCTTCTCAAAATTCAAGTTAAAACGGCTGGGATTACAGCTCAGTGTTAGCGCAATTGCCCAGTATGTTCAAGGCCCTGGATTCAATTTCCAGAAATGTAGAAATAAATAAATTAGCCTTTAGAGTCTGAAAAAGGCCTGTAGCCAGATTCAAAGGGGCACAGATCCTATTTATGTCATCAAGCTAAAAACCGGTCCTATACTAATTAGAATTTGTGACAGTGACTCCCTTCGAGGAAAGCAGGTGAGAGGTAATGACCTCTAGGGCTAGAAATACTCTGATTTTTTTAACTTCATTTTAATTGCATGCATCTAGATCTAGAGACCTATAATTTATGTATTTTTCTGGACATGGAACTTGCTCTGTAGGCCAGGCTGGCCTCAACTCAGAGATCTACCTGCCTCTGCCTCCCAAGTACTAGGATTAAAGGTGTACATCACCACCACTATCTGGCTGGATATGTCATTTCAATGAAAAGCTCAGTTTAGAATATATATATATATTTAAGAAAATGCATAGCCAGGCATGCTGGCACACACTTTTAATCCCAGCATTAGAAACAGGCAGATCTCTGAGTTCTAAGCCAGCCTAGTCTACAGAGCAAATTCTAGGACAGCCAGAGCTACACACAGAGAACCCCTGTTTTTTTTTATATTTATTTATTATTTATTATGTATACAATAGTCTATCTGTGTGTATGCCGAAGGCCAGAAGAGGGCACCAGACCTTATTACAGATGGTTGTGAGCCACCATGTGATTGCTGGGAATTGAACTCAGGACCTTTGGAAGAGCAGGCAATGCTCTTAACCACTGAGCCATCTCTCCAGCCGAGAAACCCTGTTTTGCAAAACCAAACAAAAAAGAAAAAAGAAAGAAAAAAGAAAAGATGGGTCATGTTTAAATGGGATGGGATGGTGTTGATGGAGATTTGATGACAAGACCCACATAGTGAGAGACCTCATGTGAAATGGAGAAGCCTGCATCTACTCTACCTGGAATTGCAGAATTTTGAGCAGAGAAGTGGCATCCTTGTAATTTTCCTCCAGGACTTACTGGGCCAAAGTTACAGACTGGGCCTCAAGTGGAGAAGCCTAGAGGCCAGATGTGCCTAAGATAAAACTAATGAAGCTTGTGACCAATCAGCAGGTTTGCAACCGAGGCAAAAATTCAACCCCCAGACTCTCTGAAACACACCAGAAGAGGCCTCAAATCCAGAATGCCTGAGTTGGAAAATGGGCTCAGTGTAGCTCAGTGGGGAAATGCTTGCTTAGCATGCACAAGTTCTATCCCAAGAAGGAGGAGGCAGAGGAGGAGGAGAAGAAAGAAAAGTTGGGAAGCCAAGGAAGAGGTCTCCAGGAAAATGCCTGCTCCATTAGGAAGTTCAGGGCAGCTGTTCTGCTGCCTCAGGAGACAGGCTTACTTCAAGAGGTCAGCCAGGCACAGCAGTACGTGTGTGCACACCTTCAATCCTGGCACTTGGAAAGCCCAGGAAGGAGGTTGGAGAATTCAAGGCCAGGCCACATGACAAAGCCTTACCTTAAAAAAGGCAAAACAAAACCAATGACAATAATAAAGCAAGAGTCAAGAAGGAGGCACAAAATATTTGAAGCCTGTCCTAAGCATCCCATTCTGCAGTCAGACTAAGGGGGGCTGCGTTACAAGAGAGACTTTCTCTGTTGGCCTCCCTCAAATCTGTACATTGTGCCCATCCTTACAGGAGCAAAACTAGGCCATGAGAGGTGGCCCACATGTGACAGGTGACAAGACTGGCAGGGGAGGGCACACGGACAGACACATGACACGGATGGATGGACGACAAAGGAACTGGAAGTGAACAAGTCACATGCGCAGCCTCACCTGTGTGTGTGCGAACGTGCCTCTTTAGGTCGAAGGTATCATTGAAGCCCTTGCCGCAGAAGGTGCACAGGTGCCTCTTTACCTGGTTGTGGCACTTGAGGTGACGGTTGAGCATGCGCTGCAGGCGGAAGCTCTTGCCACACAGGTCACAGTTGTGAATCACGGAGTCATTGCACAGGCCTGTGGTAAACTGGGAGCAGAGAGAGAGTACGTGAGATCACAGGGGGCTCATTTGGGAAACCAGACGTGTTCTCTCTAAGTTGAGCCTGGCTATGGCTTCTGCTCCCTCTAAGGGCAAGCAGGCTCAGCTTTGAGAAAGGTGTGAAGACGCCGGTACTGGGAAATGGTTTTGCAAAGCATCCTTCCTTTCTATCTCTGCACTGTCTTACAGCAGCCTTTTGTTGTTTTTGAGACAAGAGTTTCTCTGTGTAGCCCTGGCTGTCCTGAAGCACTCTCTGTAGACCAGGCTGGTCTCGAACTCACAGAGACCTGACTGCCTCTGCCTCCTGAGTGCTGGGATTAAAGGCATGTGATAGCAGCCTTTTAACAAGACACAGTCATGTGATCACCTGACTGATGAAAAAGACATCTCCTTAAGGGAAAAGCAAGGTTCCCAGTAGCTAGAGCCCCAGCAGCCTGCACCATGAGGAAGGAACAAATGCTGAGGATGGAGGAACAGAAGGAAAGGGTCTTGGTCCTGTTGTCAAGGGCTCCCAAAGACAGACACAGTCAGCTCTTTTCTCTGCGCCTCTGAGTACTGGTCCAGACTCCAAGCAATGGAAACAGGACTGGAGAGGTGGCTGAGTGAGGAAAGGCACTTGCTGCCAACCTTGGTGACAAAGGTTGACGACCTGAATTTAATCCCTGGGACCAACACAGCGAAGGTAGAGAGCCAACTCCCGCAAGCTGTCACAGACCATAGCATACCCCCCAGAATAAGTAAATGCAATTCAAATTTTGAAAAAGGAATAGAAGAAGGATGGAGATGATTTCTCTCCCCCTGAACCAGGGCAGGGCTTATGACTAAACAGAGAGCAGAAGTGATGTGTTAATTCTGGGATACGGGACACCTGGGAGCTTCACTGCCTCCTTCTCAAAAGCCAGCCTCCATGTCTGAAGCCGACGGAGGTCAGGTTAGCCATGTGGAGAGCCAGAGCCCCATGCAGGGGGCACCATGGTGCTAGCTATGCACCTTCCAATCCAACCCAGGGTCACCACTACCTAACCGAGTGGTCCCAGACAACACCACTCAGATGAAAACTGCCTAGCTGGGCCACGCTCCAGGTCCAGATACCCAAACTGTGTACGAATAAAACCATCACTTGGGAAAGTGACTTGAGTCAGGATTCCAGAGCTTTATCAGTTGAGATCACAACTGAATTCCAGCCTCCAGCCTGTCCCCCATCCCCAGCGCAGGATTCTCTCAGCCACCTCTGCTGTCTCCCTGGATAAACACCGGATTGACCGTCGATGTGATGTGAAATACCAGATCTGATGTGCTCTAAGGTCAGATGTGCTACCAGCGGAGACCCTGGAGATGGTCCAGCTGCTCTGCCAGAACTGCCTGTAGGGAGCTCAAGGATTGGAGGTGCAATTCGGCATCAGGGCACTAACCTGGACATGCTGGTCCTGCGCTCCAGCCCTACTACTACCAAAATAAAGAAATAGCTGGACGGTGGTGGTGCACACCTTTAATCCTAGCAGTTGGGTGGCAGAGGTAGGCTGATCTCTGAGTTCGAGGCCAGCCTGGTCACAGAGTGGATTCTAGGATAGCCAGGACTACAAAGAGAAACCCTGTATTAAATAAACAAACAAACAAACAAATAAATGGGGGAGTTAGTGGAGGGGAAGAAAGGAAGGAAGGAAGGAAGGAAGGAAGGAAGGAAGGAAGGAAGGAAGGAAGGAAGGAAGGAAGGGGAAAGAGAAATGAGGCTGGGCACTAGTCCTTAGAGTTCAGTCATCCCTTGATACAGAGATGGAGATCAGGATCCTGTGCAGACACTAAATCCTTCATGTGCTCAGGCCCTGATATAAAACAACACTGTGGCTTTGGGTATCATCCCATTTACATCTACATGACCTAAACAGATGTCTATAGAACTTTGTACCAACGTAAACTTTATGTGACTAGTGTTATGCTGTACTATTTAAGGAATAGGGACAAAAGACAAGAAAAAGATCTGTACATATTTGGCACGGACACTGTGTTCTTTTCAAATGGGTTGAATCCACAGGATGTGGACGCCTCGGGTATAGAGAGCTGCCTGGACTTCGCTCCACTCCATTCCAGATAGCCTATTACATTTACACTTCTGAGGGGTTCATGCAGACTCCTCCACTCAAGGCCCTGAGGACAGAAAGCCCGGGTCCACTCACACCGCTGCCTCCCAGTTTTCCATGCCCAAGGGCAGTACCTAGTGCCCTGGGCAGCCGGGAGCGACCTCAGGACGCAGGGAGGCCGTAGGATGCCAGGACAGGCTTTCCTAGGCTGCTTCCTCTCCTGTTAATTCTCACTGGCTCGGAGCCAGTGTCTGCATTAGCACTAAAGTGACCGATGGGCCCTTTGGTCAAAGCACCGCTTTTTCCCAAAAAGATGCCATAGTTGCTGGGACACCAAGGGAGAGAGAGGGTGGCAGAGAAACCAAGTCCTGTGGCCAAGCAGAAATGAGAGTGGAGATAAGAAAATGGTGGAAAATAACCATCTGTCTGGTTCAGTGTGAGCTGCCAGGGCCTGGGAAAGCAGTCACAGGAGTGTGGAAAGGGGCAGTGTCCACCTTGGGGACCCAATGGGTAAGATCTACTCCACAAGCAAGAGAGAGCTCTGAAGACAAAGGAGAAAGACTAACTGAGGCCCACTGAGTACTCTAGGCTTCTAAAGGACACGGCTACAGAGGGCAGAGGTCGCCTGACAGAGAATAAAGAACTCCCAGACAAGACAGAGGCAACTGAAGTGTGGTGGGACACTCCTTTATTCATCTATAGCTCTCGTGGAGGCAGAGGCAGGCAGACAGGCGGATCTCTGTGAGTTCAAGGCCAGCTCAGTCTACTCGGTGAGCTCCAGGACAGTCAAGGCTACAAAAGGAGACCCTGTCTCAAAAATGAAGGAAGGAAGGAAGGAAGGAAGGAAGGAAGGAAGGAAGGAAGGAAGGAAGGAAGGAAGGAAGGAAGGA
>NW_004949101.1:4342055-4349495 GCF_000317375.1 Microtus ochrogaster | reverse complement strand
AAGGAAGGAAGGAAGGAAGGAAGAAAGGGTTGGAGAGATGCCTCAGAGATGTTAAGAGCACCGGCTGTTCTTCCGGAGGACGGTCCCAGCACCCACCCACATGGTGGCTCACACTGTCTATAACACCAGTGCCAAGGGATCTAACACCTTCTTCTGACCTCCATGAGCACCAGGCACACATATGATCTATGTACATACATGCAGCAAAACACTCTTACACATAAAACAAATAAGTATTGTTTTTTAAAAAACGTAAAGAGACAGAAACAATTGGCTAAGGATCACTGTCAATAACTAGTTTCTGCCAGATTGTACCACTTCTCATAAGGAAAGGGGTATTTGGTTTGTAGGTGTATTTCAGGTGTGGTGCTTTAAAACTTGGTCTATAATAAATAGCAAGAGACTGGATGCTATGCCTATTACTATGGGCTTCAAAATAAATGTACTAAGTCCTAAGCAGTCCAGCAGGGACGTCTGCAACCTCCAGAGAAAGCCACCAAGAGCTACCCAGCCACTCCACAGATACAGAGAATAGGCTATACAGCTGGGTGGCGGTGGCGCCCACCTTTAATCCAAAGCTACAGAGAAACCCTGTCTCGAAAAACAAACCCCCAAAAAAAGAAAGAGAGAAAGAAACAAAATAGGATATACATTATTTTAGCTACTCAATTTGGGTTTACTTGCACAGAAGAAATGGATTAGCTAAAACAGTAACAGTGGGCTGGAGCAGTGGCTCCGCAGTTAAGAAAACAGACTGCTTTTGCAGAGGACTTGAGTTCAGTTTCCATTACTCATGCTTGACAGGTGACTCACAATCACCTATAATTCCAGCTCCAGGATATCTGACCCTGTCTTCTGGCCTGAGGGCACCCGCACTCGTGTGCACACGATCCCCATGTGCACGTAATTGAAAATAAATTGACCGGAGAGATGGCTTGGTGGTTAAGAGCACAGGCTGCTCTTCCAGAGGCCCTGGGTCTGATCTCAAGCACCCACATAATAGCTCACAACTGTGTGTAACTCCAATCTCAGGGGACCCAAGGCCTTCTCCCAGTGTTTATGGGTACCAAGCACTCGCATGGTGCACAGACAGCCACACAGGCAAAATTCCTATACATATAAAATAAATACATTTAAAAAAAATAAATGAAAATAAAATAGTAAAGATCAACAGCAAACAGATTTTCTTCCAGAATATCAGCTTTGTCATACTGCTTGCATTTTTTTTCCTTGTTAACTTTGGAACTGGTGATGGAACGTAGAATCTTTGTACATCAAGAACCCATTCTTACCACGCAGCTGCATCCCTAGATCCGACCTGCCATGTTTCTCAGTCCCCCCTCCCAGGACACAGCAGACATGACTGATTCCTGGACCAGTCCTCCCTCCCCAGGTCCTGCGTCTGCTGTCTGGGCCATCTTTATTATGCTCCCACAGGTTTACAACTAACGTTCTCTCTCCTCGGTGTTCAAAGCAGAGCAGCCACTCTGATTTCTTTACTTGGCTCTACAGGTAATATGCCAAAGTTACATCATGAACCAAAACTTAGACCAAAATTACATCTTAACCACGGTAATTATAAAAAGACTGCGGCGGACAGGGGAGCTAGCTCAGTAAGCGAAGTGCTGACGAGCACGGAGACTTGCGTTAGAGCCTCAGAACACCTGAAAAAGACAGATGCTGTGGAATATGGCCGAATCCCAGAGCTGGGGAGACAAGAGAGAAGGATTCCAGTCTCGCCTGGCTGGTGGTCTCCAGCACAGTCAGAGAAAAGAGACAGCATCTCTGAAGATGACACCCGGGTTTTTCTCTGACCTCCATAGGCTGCACCCACACACACGTGAACAAGCTTGCACCACCCCCACAAAGGCACAACAAACAACCATAGAGAGGCAAGAAATTCTAAGAGATTGAACAGATCTTTAGCTCTGACCATCTGTATGATATAAAATGCCATTTTTTAAGAAATACCTATTTAATACCTTAGATCAGGACAGGCATGGTGCAATCCCAGCACTTGGGAGGCAGAGTTGGGGGATTTCTGAATTCAAGGCCAGTCTGATCTATACAGTGAGTTCCAGGACAGCCAGGGCTACAGAGAGAAACCCTGTCCTGAAAAACCCAAACCACAACCCCAAATCAGTTCCTCTACATGTAAACATACTAAGAGGTACCACACAGTCTCCTCAGGAGTGTGAGAAGCTAAGAGCAGAGCCAGTTTCCCGGCTTCCCAAATTCAACACGTTCATTCCTTCCCACAACCCAAGAATGTAAGCAAGCAATTTAACTTCTCTCCGCCTTAATTTTGTCACCCCCAAAATATGAATAATGACATTTGCCTCTTGGGAGTAAATTAAAGAATTAAAGAGAAGAAAGCTACTTATTTTTAAAAAAACAGCAGCAAAAGTAAGTTAGAGCGGTTCCAAATTTCTATAACGCAAAAACAAAAGTATCTGAGGGCGGGTGAGAGGGCCGGCCCAGCAGGTAATAATGCTGTAGTCAAGCTTGATGATTCTGAGTTTGATCCCTGGAATCCACACGGTGAATGGTGGAAGAAGAACCAACTCATGCAAGACATTTCCTGACACCTCCTCCACACACACACTTTAACCATGGCAAGAAAACACACACACACAAAGATAACTGGTCAAAATTCCCTGTTCCTTACTCTGCTTTTCAATTTTGCTCTCTCTGATGGGAGAGAGAATATTCCTTTAGTGTGAGCCATAAGCCCTAAGTCCTTCACCCAAAATTCTGCGGCTAGCTGGGTGGTGGTGGTGCCCGCCTTTAATCCCAGCACTCAGGAGGCAGAGACAGGAGGGTCTCTGTGAGTTCGAGGCCAGTCTGGTCTACAAGAGCGAGTTCCAGGACAGCCAGGACTATTACACAGAGAAACCCTGTCTCGAAACAAAATGAAACAACAAAAAACAAACAACCTCCCCCCCCAAAAAAAAAACCCCAAAAAACTGTGGTTAAATCTGACCCCAGCAATGTACAAGAAGCACAGATTCTGTTCCCCTCAGGGTCAGCATCATTTGTTCTTTTAAAGGATTTAATTATTTTTTTATTATTACAACACTGCTTGGCCTATTAGCTCATGCTTCTTATTGGCTAAGCTCTTATATCTTAAATTAATACATTTCTACTCATCTGTGTATCACCAAGTGGTTGTAGCCCACTGGTAAATTCCACCTGGCACCTGTCTCCTGCAGCAGCTACACGGCTTCTCACCGACTCCGCCTACTTTTTCCTCTATCTCTGCTTGCAATTCAAGAATTTACTTATTTAAAAATGTTCTTAGCTGCTTAGAGCCGGGCGATGGTGGCGCACGCCTTTAATCCCAGCACTTGGGAGGCAGAGGCAGGCGGATCTCTGTGAGTTCGAGACCAGCCTGGTCTACAAGAGCTAGTGCCAGGACAGGCTCCAAAGCCACAGAGAAACCCTGTCTCGAAAAACCAAAAATAAATAAATAAATAAATAAAAAATAAAAATGTTCTTAGATTTACTTTTTAGTCTATGTTTATTAATGTTTTGCCAATGTGTGTGTCTGGTACAGAATACAGAAAAGGGCGTCACATGCCCTGGAACTGGAGTCATGGAAGTTAGAAGTCACTTTGTGGATGCTGGGAACTGAACCTGGGTCCTCTGCAAGAGCAGTGAGTGCTCTCAGCAACTGAGCCAGCCCTCCAGCCCCCTGCTTGTGTTTGAAAGGGAAGTTATTAATGCCTTTAACTACTAGGTGCTGTTTCAGGTCTCCAGGAGGGTGATCTTCTGGAAATGCTCCCCAGCCTCACTTTATCTGAAGTCAACATTTTGCCAAGGCTTATTAGTGAAGTAGAGAAACTGCCACAGAGGCTGGGAAATGACATCAGCCTGGAAATTAATTCAGAGCAAGATAAAGAGAGGATGAGCGATTCGCCAAGCCTAGGACTTGGCTTGTCTCTGCTCACAGCCCTGTTCTCTGTTGGATCTCAGCTTTCATCTAATAAAAGAAGCCAAATTCCAACTAAGTTCTAAAAAGCAGGCCTCTGTGGCCAAAAACAAAACAAAATACAAAAAACAATAACAACAAAAAAAATCAACCCACAACAAACCAGTCGTTATGTAAGGACTGTCTGAAGTGTCAGCAGCATCCAGGGAGGCAAGGACCTGAGCTGGAATGACCAACTTCCCAGGTGTCTAAGATCATTGCCTGCCAAACTTCTAAGGGAAAACCTACCCAGAAGGGAACAACCCTTTATGGTTGTGGGATGCTTCCACCGACCAGGCCACTAAATCAATGCTCCTGTATGCACCGGAGAATCCTGAGTCCCGGACACTTTCTGGTGGCCACTTGGATAAGATTTCCACTGTCATGTGTGTCAGCTACACCCGTCTGCTCAAAACATGCTAAATACATTGCTTCAACTCCTTTGGGACTCCTAGGTTCGTGTAACATTCATCACCTAAGGTTCCTCAACTCCTGCACATGACAGAACGGACCTCCTCAAAGGACGAGATGAAAAGGAGAATGGAAGTGGAGCCAGAGAGATGAGATGACCCAGCGATCAAGAGCACTTATTGTTCTTGCAGAAACCCAAGGTTCAGTTCCTAGCGCCTACAAACTGTCTACAACTCCAGTACCGGATGATACTGTGTTCTCTTTTGACCTTTGTGGGCACCTGCACACACATCATGCACATAAACTCACACACACACACACACACACACACACACACACACAAGAATAAAAATAAATAAGTTAGACTTGTGAATAAGTAGGAAACCAAGACTTGCCTGGCAGTGATGGCAGACACCTTTAATCCTAGCACTTGGGAGACAGGTAGGTATCGGATCTCTGTGGGTTCAGGGCCAGCCTGGTCTACAGAGTGAGTTTCAGAACAGCCAGGGCCACTAAGGGAAACCGCCCGGCCCCAAATTAAGATTTTGAATGTCTGTTCCCCCCAAATTCTGTGCCTACATCTTCCTCAAGACAAGGATATGGAGGCCGGGCGGTGGTGGCGCACGCCTTTAATCCCAGCACTCGGGAGGCAGAGACAGGCGGATCTCTGTGAGTTCGAGACCAGCCTGGTCTACAGAGCTAGTTCCAGGACAGGTTCCAAAGCCACAGAGAAACCCTGTCTCGAAAAACAAAAAAACAAAACAACAACAACAAAAAAGGACAAGGATATGGGTCTGGCCATGAATCCTCATTTCTTATCTCATATCACATGAGAAATAACTTCATATTCCTTAACCTATGACTCAGATAATAGCTCAAGCGTCCAAGTTATATGCCGACTATGGCAAGGCACTTCTGTAACACTGAAATGACCCCTGCCACTAACAACCATCAGGAACTTAATGAAAACTCTCTGCGTTCTTCCCCTGAACGAGAGTCTGCACAGTATATAGCCTCTGAATGGCTACTCTCGATTTGTACACCAACTCCCTTTTGCCAGCCTTCTTCTACTGCAAGGTTACAAACTCCTTTTCCCAAATTCCCTCGGACCTAGGACTTGAAGCTTAAGTTGGGCTCTATCAGCTACACAACTCTGAAATGATGTGGATTAAGGCCCCGAGTTAACTGAGCAGAGGTAGGCAGGAGCAAAGTATTTGACCCTGGATTATTAACAAACGCATCAAATTGCAGGGGGTTGGAGGGTGAGGGTGGAGCAGAAGAGAGAAAGAACCCTAACCCAGTAGCTGCCTCAGAGGTTTGGCTCTGCATGTAGGCTTCTGAGTCATTCCTCGGAGTTCTACGTCTCTAGTTCATTTAGTGCCATGTAATTACCCATTCTTTACTTAAAATAGCTGCAGCGGGTTCTGTTTTCTGCAACTAAACCTGCAAGGTCTCTTCCAATAACAAAATCCACTTCATCTGCATTCAGATTTAAAACTGTGGCAGAGGCTAGAGGTAAATGTGTCTGCCTAGCCTGTCTGATGCCCTGATTTGAAGCTCCAGCACTGACTCCAATTAGTTCATTCATTCATTCATTCATTCATTCATTCATATTTCTCTATTTCCCCTTTCCCTCTCCCGCTGAGTTTATCAAGCATTTCTTCACACTTCCCTTTTCTTCTTGCTTCCTATATTATTCCCTGCATATGACATAACTCCTATCTAGGTGTTGTGGCCTTCTTCCTTCCAGGTCTGTATTTTTGCTTTCTGTAGGCTGGTGGTCATTCACTTAACCGAGTGCTGAGGATACAAGTCCAGAAGGCCATGTTCCTGACTTTGCCGAGTTTGCTCTAAAAGGAGTATGGTTGCCGAATGTGCAGCCAGGAAGATGCTCAGAAGCCCAGGGAGACAGGACAGGCTGCGATTCTACCTACATGCAGTTTCCCTTCTCTTCTAAAAAGTAAACCATTTTCTTGGTTTCTGATTTTTTTTTTCGAGATTTGGTCTTTTTAGAGATATGGTTTCTCTGTGTAGCCCTGGCTGTCCTCAAATTCACAGAGATCCACCTGCCTCTGCCTCTCGAGTGCTGGGATTAAAGGTGCACACCACCACTGTCCAGATAAAAGTACAATGATAGTTTTAACTATTTAAATATATGATTCAAAACAATATTTAAAATGACTAATAATTAACATGAAAATACCTTCCTGAAACCCAGAATTATGAATACTCATTAACTAAAAGAGAAGGAAAGAGAGAGAGAGAACATCAACAAGATGGTTCAGCTGGTAGAGGCGCCTTCTCCCAAGCCTGAGGCCCTGAGTTCAAGCTCAGGACCTATCTGACAGGAGAGAACTGTCTCTCAGAGTGGGCCAAGGCCTGCACACATACACAAGCTAAACAGAAATATGGATCAAAGCAATTGTTAAGAAATAACTAATTAAGATCACTGAAGAAGCCAGGTGGTAGTAGCTCAGGCATTTAATTCCAGCACTTGGTGCGGGCAGAGACGGGTGTGTGGATCTCTGTGAGTTCAAGGCCAGCCTGGTTTACACAGTGAGTTCCCGGACAACACGGAGAAACCCCGTCTCACTTCTCTGGGCGGTGGCCATTTACGCCTTTAATCCCAGCAGAGGCAGGAGGATCTCTGTGAGTTCAAGGTCAAGCCAACAAAGTGAGTTCCAGGACAGGCTCCAAAGCTACTGAGAAACCCTGTCTCCAAAAAAAAAAAAAAAACCAAAAAAAGACACTGAAGAATTTGTCAATCAGTTGATCTTCATTCATAAAGGAAACCAACACTTCTCATTGTTGGGTTTTCTTTATTTGTTTTTTTGGTTTTGTTATTACTCTTTCTTTTTTTAAGACAGGGTGTCCCTGTGTAGCTCTGGCTGTCCTAGAACTCACTAAGTACACCAGGCTGGTCTTGAATTGAATTCACATAGATTTGCCTGCCTCTTAAATGCTGGGATTAAAGGAGTACATCACTATGTTCAGATATATCTAGATAGATAGATAGATAGATAGATAGATAGATAGATAGACAGATAGATGTGTATATA
>NW_004949101.1:4340418-4341955 GCF_000317375.1 Microtus ochrogaster | reverse complement strand
ATAATTATGTGATTACACAGCTTGGCTTGCCAGAGACTACTGCCTTCAGCTTCCCAGGTGCTGGGATTATAGATAGCCTGGGTGCTGGGACTATAGGTGTGCACAGTCACACCAAACAGGGATCAAGTATTCATCTGACTGTCCTAATATACTATCCCTACGAAACCAAACAGAATGTGAGGTAAAACTCTGTCTCTATAGAAATATGCCTTCTTCCGGGTGGTGGCAGCCCATGTCTTTGGTCCCAGCACTTGGGAGGCAGAGGCAGACCCATCTCTGTGAGTTCGAGGCCAACCTGGTTTACAGAGCTAGTTCCAGGACAGCCAGGACTATTACAAGAGAAACCCTGTCTCGAAAAACCTAAGAACAAAACAAAGCAAAGACTTGTGTCTTCTGGAGGTCTCTTAGGGTGTGACTCAATGGGAAGGCAGGTGATTAGCGTGAGCAAGGCCTCAAGGTCAACATCAGCTACAGCTAACAGAGGCACAGAACTGGAATATCACTATTTTGCAATGCCAAAATATTTATGCCCTAAGCATCAACAGCTCCTACCAACCCAGAAAGGTAACAAACATGCACTGCCTGTTTATGGAACCCAACCCTTCACCTTCTCACACACACAGTGACAGGTTCAAGCCAAAACCAAATAGCTGATCAAGCACACAGAATGGTGCTGTCCCGTGCAGCTTTCTATGATGGGAAATCTCTATGCAGAATCAGCCAGTTCAGCAGCACTAAGGACTTTCTCTTTTAATCCTATATGACTTAAGCTACGTTTAACAAGGACTGTCCTGCTTGCTGGATGGTACACCCTTATCCCTAAAATCCATTTGAAGTTGACGGAGACTGAGAAATGCCCAAGATGACTAATGCTGCTGGGACCTCTACAAAGCAAAAGACCCCTTGCTCCAACAATTAACCTGCAAGTACATAAAAATGGGGAAGAAAAGGTATGTAAATGAAAAGCAACTAAAGGCCATGCCAAATGTCAATCACAGCGTGTGGACATTACACGGACCTGATTAAACAAACGGGAGGAGGCCAGCAGGCATTTACAAGCCGTTTAACAATGTGAACACACAATTCAAGTGGGTGTGATTGGGGCCCATTTGGAACCACTTATAATGGAAATACAGTCAGCCATTGCTTAATGATGGACCCATTCCGAGAAAAGCCTGCTTAGGCGATTTTGCCACAGCACGGACATTGCAGAGTGTATTTACACAAGCTGAGCCGGCTAAGACGTCACGCACCACTAAAACCTCCCAGGACCACGGTTCTACGTATGGCCCGTAGTTATGTAGAACATGACTGTAGTATATCTGAAAACCGCTTCAAAGTCTTATATGGGCAGGTGGGGGATAGAAGCCAGTAAGGACGGGCAGGGACGAAGTGACAGATGTTTTTGTCTTTGAAACTCTTCATAATTAAAGTTGATAGGAAAAAGCCGGGCGATGGTGGCGCACGCCTTTAATCCCAGCACTCGGGAGGCAGAGGCAGGTGGATCTCTGTGAGTTCGAGACCAGCCTGGTCTACA
>NW_004949101.1:4331722-4340318 GCF_000317375.1 Microtus ochrogaster | reverse complement strand
AAAAAAAAAAAAAAAAAGTTGATAGGAAAAAAGGGCACACATTCGATACAGACTGTCACCACCCACTAGAGAGCCAAATAAAAGGTGGAATACTTTTCCTTTTTTATTTTTTATTGAGACAAGGTCTCACTCTACAGCCCTGGCTGATCGGGAGTTGCATATGTAGACCAGGGTGCCTTTGAACCCACAAAGATCGGCCTGCCTCTGCCTCCAGTGCTGAGATCAAAGGTGTTGTGCCACCAGCCCTGGCTACACTTCTGCAGAACTCACAAGGGAGGGGAAAGCCAAAAGAGAACAGATTAGGATGGGGTGAGAACGGAAATTTGCCTGCTAGTCCCTACTTGCACCAGGGTCCTGCCAGCCACAGTGAGTCAACTCACCAAGTTCGCTCTAAACTTTTGTTTGGGGTAAGACTTAGAGACAGGGAGCATCTGTATGCCCAGGGTTTGTCTAGCCCACAGTTAGGGATCTGCAAATGAGGTCCTTGACTGGAACTCCCAGACGGATGCATCTCCCCACCACAACCTGCTTTTTTTTTTTTTTTTAAATTACAGAATTCTTAAAGAGATCACGTCACAACCTGCCCCAAAAGCCCGCAATGAAAGGTCAGACAAGCAGGGATGAGCTCCATCTTCCCAGCCTGGTTCCAAGCCTTCTTCCTAGACCCGCTCACCACAGCCAACACTACCAGGTGGTCAAACCCCAGGTGCCTGGTGCAGGGGCAGCGCAATAACAAAACCTTCACCTCGGGACTGTCTGATGACCTTCCTGTGGGGCAGTCAGTGAGGGCACAAGAAGGCTAACGGCTCCCCACTCTGTTTATTCATTGAACCCACACAGTTGTTCACAGTGGCTTTGAGGAGTAAGATGTTCCCAGTCTTCCCTCCTCAGAAGCCTTCAAAAGCTACTCCTCTGCCCACCTAGCTTGGCCCTTCGACCGCTCTTGTCTTTTCCTAGGCTTCACTTCCAGCTCCATGCTGCCAACTTGTCCCTGATCCTAACCGGCACATTTCCTGTCCTTTGCTCCCCAGGACATTGATTCCTTACTCAAGCACAGGGCTCGCCCGCATCACCCCTAAGAGCAGTCCCTCCTCATTTCCACAGCCCTGGAATCCGTATCAGAAACCCTTCCCAGCTCAGCAATGACATCTTTGCTGGCGTTTCCAGTTTGGTCCCTCATTCTCCTCTACAGAAGGGCTGCAGGTGTTTCCCCTGCCGGACCAGAGACCATCATGGTGAGCGAGCATACATTGCATTGCACCCTTTGCCCATCAGGCAGAGAGCACGAATATCTTCATTTTAGAGGTAAGGAAACCAGAGCCCAAAGCAATGAAAAACTCCCAAGCTTGCACAGTTCTGCAGAACTTATAGATGCAGTCCATAGACACGTAACCACTACTGCTAGCGTGTTCTGGAAGGTACACACTAGGAGTGTTTTATCTCTTGTCTGTCTTGCACAGAGCAGACATAACGTATGCTGCTGGATGTTTTATTGTGGTTTTATTTTTTCCTCTCTGGGTAGGGCACAGGCTCAAACCTGCCTTTTCTTTGGTCCTACAAGCCCACTGCCCAATGTGTGTCTTCAAGTCATTAAAACCGTGCACACGGCTGGGGAGGCAACTCAGTTATATGGTGCTTGTCTAACACAGACGGTAGGGACGATCATCCTCATTCTTGAATGGCTTTCTTCCTCTCCCAGTCCAAAAAAAAAAACCAAAAATCCAAGATTTTTTTGTTTGCTTGTTTTGATTTTGAAACAGGTTCATTCTATGCAGCCCTCTCTGGCTTGGAACTCCATGATATAGATCAGGCTGGCCTGCAACACAGAGATCCATCTGCCTCTGCTTCCTGAGTGTTGGGACTAAAGGCATGGGCCACCCCACCAAGCTAAGAAACTAATTCTTAGAGGAAATCCTTTGAGTTCTGTATCCCAGTGAAGTAGTCACTCACTGTGCTAAGAGGTGGGCAATTTGATCAGTCATTTGAAAACTGTCCATACCAGGGTAGATATTTCCAGAGGCTTTGGCAATCCTAATACCAAAATGTCTCCAATGCTGGTCTAGAAAGGAAGGGTAGGAACCTGACCTCTTTCATTGAATAAAAACTCCCTAGGAAATGGAAAAGTGTGGGGAGCAGGTTGCTTGTTAACGGTCTGCAAATATGCCCTAGTCCCTCCCCCACCACAGAGGCAATTTATCTTGGAAATGACGGGTTTATTGACTCCCTTAATCCAAAATTCCAACACTTGTGTCTGCCCCAGGCAGAAAAGAGATCTTCCAAAATCTCCTGAGACTGGCTTCTCTCCTTACCGAGATGGCGATGGAGGAGGGGCAAGCTAACGAACTACTGTCCTTCCCCAAACAACCTTACAATTGTCTTTCTAGCCTGGCGATAAATATGCAAGTGGGGCACTTTGTAGAATTTCCCAAAGGGCAAGAGCTATCCGCTTCAGGAAAACTTTCCCCTCCCACTTAACCCCGCCTGGCCCAAAAACCTCCGGACCACTCACCCTAAACCTCGGCGCACTCTGCGAAGTATAGTCAAGGCTCCCCCGCCCCCCCACCCAGCTCGCAGCATCCTCAATCCTCAAGTCTTTCCGGTGCTCTGGCCTCAAATCCTAATTCAGAACCAAATGCTTCCCGGCCTACACATGCAGAAAGAAAAGGCTGCTTTCTTTATCCCCAGCCTAACTCTTGGGCTCACCCTTCCCTGCATGGGCCTGGGAACCTGGATAGCCGATACTCTGGAGCACCCTAGAATTATGGCTTATTTTGTACAAGGTGGCACTATAGCCGGCCAGGCTAGGACCTGGGGTTTATGCAAAAACCGCGCCGCCTCCCCTCCCCCTCTGGCGGACCGTTGAGTCAGCGGGGCAGGATTCCTTAATCCTGGGGGTAGCGGATACCTTTGAACAGGTGGTCATGGAAGTTCCACCCAACAAGGCGCTGATGGCCATCCAGATAAGACGTTGCCTTCTATAGCTTTCGAGGGGGACATTCCAACCCACTAGGGTAGGAACGTTTAAAAAAATCTGCAGGTGAACCCTTTCATCTTTTACCCACTAATTTAATTCTTGAAGATTTGAGAGAAAAGGCAAATCTACAGTGCCCTGCACAACCAGCTTCCCGTCTAACAGGCTCCACCACCAGGGCACTGGGAATAGCGGTGATTGCAAGGCTCACTGTGTCCCAAAAAAACAAGGAAGGAAACACAACTCTCAGGACCTCGAGGTGCCAAGGACTGCGTCCCAGAGGGCATCACGTCTAAGATCTCGGGTCGCGCTCCTTCTCCACCCGAAATCTTGGGTCACCTAGTTAATAGTCTGGCCTTGGAGACAAGGTGGGCATCTGAACCCGGATAGCGGGGCCACTACCAGCGTCAGACAGGGCCACCACCCTGGGGGCTGGATCCCCTTAAGATGCTGGCAACCCGGGCACTGTGGCACAGAGGACAGGTCGCGCGGAGCCTGGCTGCCGCCCAGGGGCAGGTGCAGGAGTGACGGCCGGCGTGCGGCGCCTGGGCCCCCGTGCGCGGGCGGGCGCGGCAGGGAGGGGCGCCGGGGCTCCGGAGCCGGACGCCAGGGCGTGGTGCAGGTGGCGGCGGGGGCAGAGTCGACACCCTACCTTGATTTTTGACCTGGCAACCGGGCGCTGCATCGCTGCCAGGTGTCCATCGGGGCCTTCGGCGTCGTGGAGCTCAGGAGTTTCAGGCTCCGGCGCGCGCGGGGACGAGCTGCTCTCGGTGCCTCCGGGCTCCCCAGCGCTGCTACTGCTGCTGCTGCTGCTGCAACCGCTGCTACTGCCGCCGTCGCTGCGACAGTCCTCGGGGGGGTCGGGGAGCAGACAGCCCAGGCTCACTGCGGAGGGAGGGGGCCGCACCCCGACACTCAACCACACGCGGCGTCACGCCCGGGCGCCCACGGCAGTTTGACCTGCGGGCGGTGCCGCCGCCCCGCCCCGGACCTGGGCACCTCGCCAAGTGGGCGACGTCCCGAGGGTAGACGAGTCAGCCGGGCGATCGGCCCCTCGAACTAACTTGGGGTGCAGGGAGACCGGTCCTCAGGCCACCCCGGCGCCCACGAAGCACCAAGGGCCATGCGCCGCGGAGAACCCCGCGCGCCAAGTTTTCTCTCGCGCCCGCGGAGACGGGTGTGCCCTCGCCTTGCCTCGCTCCAGAGAGGTTAGCGGACCTTCACGTGCGGCTTAGAGGACAGAGGGGGCAAAGAAACCCTCAGTACCTCCCACCCCCTTCCAGGGCCACCTCGGCCCGCGCTGCAGCCAACGGTCCCGCCGCCAGGCAATTAGCCCTGTCTAGGGAGAAAGCACCGAGCGTCCCAGGTTTCCCAACCTGGTCCTCGATTCCCCCTCCCGCAAGAACCCCCACGACCCCAGTCGAGACGGGGAAGGGGTAGGAACGTCAGCCCTGATCGCGAGCAGAAGGGCCGCGGTCACCCTGCCCCCACCCGGGAGCCCCGCACCCAGGCCGGGCCCCCACGCTCCTCACCTGGGATGTAGGTGTCTGCTCTTTTGTCATCCGGGAGCTCATCCCAGCTGCGGACCGAGACTCCCGGGCTCCTCCTCTTCACCAGAAAGACTTTGGGCATGGTGGGATCCCCTCTTCCGACTGCGGCCCCCTCCTCCCCGCTGTTCCCCGCTAGTGGCGGTGGAGGCGCCTGGATCCCCTGGCTCCCGGAGTCCCGAGCCCACCTTCCCGCCTTGCCTTCCCTCTTCCTGCACCCCCTGCCGTGTTGCCTCGGCCTCTCCCCTCACTCCGGGTGACTCGCAGCCTCCGGGCTCGGCGACACCTATGCCTTAAATCGCGCGTGAGACCACGCCGGGGAAAAAGTTTCATAAGGTGGAATAGAAAAGGCACCAGGAAACTTGGGAGTGAGCATGCGCCCTGCAACATAACGGTGTCAACAAGCTCGCTACCTGTCCGACCGGTTCCGGCGGCCGGGGCTGCCTGATCCAGCCCTACCTTAGGCATGAATGTTTGCAAAAGAATTTAACGTCTGATTCTTCCCCCCTCCTCTTTTTAAAAAAAAGGAAGAACATTTTTAAAATCAACCCTCTGCCTCATACCTCCATCACGTGCAGTTTATGGAATAAACTCTTTAAAACAAGCCCCAGGTCCACTGCCTCGAGCACCTCTCCTACGAGTTGGGGTCTCCCACGAGTTGGCCCCCACCTCCCAAGTGGATTTCTTTCCGTCAAGCAAGCCAGAAATTGGCTCTGGACCTTGTGGGACTGTTTCCAGGCTTTCTGGAATCTCGGTGGTCGGATATGGGAGGGTCCTCAGTACGCTTGTCAGGTAAAGGGAGGGGTGTTGAGAGCTTAAGTTTCTTATCATCTGGAACACCCCTCAATAATAAATCTAAAAATCTTGCATCTTTGAAGCACTTCGCTTTCCTGATCTGTGCCACTCAGTCTAAGAAAATAAAGCTGGTATTACCAAAGCAGCTTCCACCCCAAACCTTGCACCCCAGGTGTCCCTTCACCCAAGAGAAACGCACAATCAAGACAAAAGCCAAGTGCAAGTCACGAGAAAGCTTATTTAAAGCGAGTCTCTCTGGTCCTCAACCTGTCCCATCATTGCCTACGCTAACCACTGGATCCTCAAATTCGGAGGCAAGAAAAGACCCATCCAGGAAGCCAAAGATTGAAAATTGATACACCCTCTCTCCTCCACCGCCGTTGAAGACGGTGGGAAAGCTTTGAGTTTTTTGTTTTTAGGGTTTTTTTTTGGGGGGGGGGTTGTTTTGTTTTCCTTCCTGAAGGGAAGTGTGGGGGAGGGGGCTTGGATGTGTCTGGTAAAAGATACTAAGTTTATAGGGGACGCTTGCTCATTTGGGGGACCCCGATACCCCTATACCAAGGCGTTGTTGCGCTGCGCCCAGAACAACCCACACAGCCACCGCCGTGGGCGCCCGGCTCCAGGGGGTGAGCAGACGAGTGCCAGCTGCTGGAGGCTGCCGGGCGCGTCTAGCCAGGGGTGCTCAGGTGTCTGCGGTTCATAGAACCGCCAGCCTCACCTGCCCATAACACGACCCGATGCGCTCCCGACCCACATGGCCCGGGGAATCAATACAGAGGTTGTCCCGATCTTCTTCCGCCTTTGGAATGGCCTTTAGGGATACAGAAGCCTGGTAACGGATTTCTGGACTTGCCTGCCGTATTCTCACGGAACGCAGAGAGGGGGCGCAACTCGGGCAAGGCTGTGTAGAAGATAAGGCGTTTGCACCATGATTACCGATCTGTCTGTCTTCAAGGATTGACCCCATCTGGGATCAACTCTGGATTCAGGTTTCCTCCGAGAAAACTCGTCTAAGAATGAAAAGGACTTTGATCCTGGTAAACTAGAGGAGGGAGACATGTCTATAGCGGCAAGAGAAAATGAGGCTTGTTGGCTACGGAGTTGATGGCGCAGCTTCTGGGCAACTCTGCAGATGTATTTTTATCTGCCAACAAACTGGAGACTTGCTAGAAAGAAGGAGCGTGGTGAATGAAAGAGTAAAAATAAAACCACGAAGCCACAGAATTATCCTCCATCTTTAAAGATTTTCAAAACTTCATTCAAAATTCCTTATTTTTATTCAAGAACCAGTCAATTCTATTGATAAAGCTAGCCTTTCTGCCTCCCTCCCTCCCTTATTCCGGATTTCAAATCACTGAATCATTATTTTTGTTATTTAAAAAGATCATATAGACTTGTGGTTTATATGTTTAGAAACCTTAAAAGGCTTTGCAAACTTGAGGACACTGGAAATGAAGAATAACAAATTTGATTTTATTCTACGATTTAAGGGATATACATCTATGATATATATTTGCTAGATGTTTCTTGTTTCTTTTTATTGAGAATAATTATTTTTCATACATTCTGTTCACGGTTCCCCTCCCCCAATTTGCCAAATCCTCTCTAAAAAGTATTAAAAGAAAAGAATCCTAATGTACTTTTTAAAACTCAGTCTTGATATGTGTTTATCAGTATCATTAACGTACAAAGGACCAGCCTCTGCATTTAATGCAGCCTCAAAAGCAGTATGCAAACAGATCTTATTAAAATAACAAAACTTTAGTCTTGAAGAAGCAAAAGATGAGAAACAGGATATAACCCACACCCCATGAAATACTGAGGATGAGCATCTTGTATGGGATCCATAGAATGGGTATCCAGTTCAGTTGAATGCTTCCAGTACTGAAAGGCTCACTGCCTCCAGCAGCAATGTTGCCTGTGGTTAAACATATCTCCTTCAACTTGAGTTCCCATCTCATCTCTCATTCTGTCCTGGAGGTGACACATTTTTCTTGAGTCCCCTCCCTTGCATCCCCTTCCCATAGTTCAAGTTCAGGTCAGAAGATTTACATAGTCTTAGTTAAGGCTTTTTCTCCAGAAACTGCTGTCAGGTTGGAAATAGACAGGTACAGACCTGCTCGGTGGTACTCAGAACACACAGCCATAGGAAATAGGTTGCAGCTGGAGGAGTAGCTCAATTGTTAACGGACAAGCAGAAGTATTCTTTCTCTCTTTGTCTGTCTGTCGTCTGTCTGTATTTCTCTCCCTCTCTCTCTGTCTCTGTGAGTGTGTGTGTGATAAACAAATTCACCTGCACAGACAACACCAGCAAACACAGTCTAATGCTGGTCTCAAGCCTCCATTCATTATTTTGTCAATTCCCCTACAGGTGCTATAAAATAGAAAAGAAGTCAAGCTGGGCATGGCTGTCCAGCTTTTAACAGCTTTAGTCCCAGCCCTTGAAAGGAAGAGGCAGACGGATCTTAGAGTTCAAGGCCAGCCTGGTCTACACAGTGAGTTCCTGGTCAGCCAAGGAACACCGTTTAATGTTGGGGAAAAAAAGTCAAGGTATAAGGATTTTAATGGAAAAAGATACGACTACCATTTATTATAGTCAGTTTGGATATCTATGTGAGCAACCCAGCAGAATCTGTGAGTATATTATGAAATTAATAGAATTTAGAAAGTAGGTCATTGTATAGAAGATATGAGTATGTCGTGACTACATTTCTTTTTTTTAAGTAATTATTTATTTTTAGCTTACGTATATTATCACTCTCTGTGTGAGGGTGTCATATCCCCTGCAACTGGAGTTACAGACAGCCTTGAGCTGCCATGTGGGTGCTGGGAATTGAGCCCAGGTCCTGTGGAAGAGCAGCCAGTGCTCTTAACTGCTGAGCCATCTCTCCAGCCCCTTGACTACACTGCTAAATGCTGGCAGCAGTCAGGAAAATGAATCGATGAAGAGGAATGGTCACAGTACTGTCAACAACCTGAAGATCCTGGAAATAAGACCTTCCAAATGTGCAGGTTTCTTTTGGAGAAACTGAAAGACATTAAAGAAGATATTGATAGTGGACAGACCATGTAACAGACCAGGGAACTCCTAACTAGGAAGAAAGCGCAAGTCCATCTGGAGAGTCCTTAAATTTTCATTTTTCTTACTTATTTTGGAGTACTGAATGCATTCCCGGTGCTCACCTACACCATGCTAAGGTCCTGACATGGAGTACTGAATGCATTCCCGGTGCTCACCTACGCCATGCTAAGGTCCTGACATGGAGTACTGAATGCATTCCCG
>NW_004949101.1:4322721-4331622 GCF_000317375.1 Microtus ochrogaster | reverse complement strand
GTACTGAATGCATTCCCGGTGCTCACCTACGCCATGCTAAGGTCCTGACATGGAGTATTGAATGCATTCCCGGTGCTCACCTACGCCATGCTAAGATCCTGACATGGAGTACTGAATGCATTCCCGGTGCTCACCTATGCCATGCTAAGGTCCTGCCACTGAGCTGCAGCCCGGCCCTCATATATAGATTTAATACAATCCTTTAGAGCACTTGGAACAAAAGGCCTTTCCTGGTTGGTGACAAACGTCTTCCAAAGTTCTGTGGGAGGCAGGAGGGGTGGTGGTGCACACCTGCAATCCCACCACTCAGGAAGCAGTGGTAAGAGCACAGCTCCAAGGTTTCTGCTAGCCTGGTGGCATAGAGACTCTGAAAACTGTGATGTATGTGTATGTATGTGTGTGTGTAAGAAGAGTCAGTTTCCTGAAAAAACTAGTGTATAGACCCAATGTAGGCAGAGTTTTTTGTCTGGACTGCTGGATCCCAAATAACCACACAAAGACTTCTTTTATTAATTATGCATGTTCTAATGTTTGGCCAATAGCTTAGGCTTGTTTTGGTTTTTGTTTGTTTGTTTTGTTTTGTTTTAGACAGGATTTCTCTTGTGTAGCTTTGGAGCCTGTCCTGGAACTCACTCTGTAGACCAGGCTGGCCTCGAACTCACAGAGATTCGATGGGATTAAAGGTGTGTGCCACCACTGCCCAGACAACCTAGGCTTGTTTTTAGCTAGCTCTTATAACTTTTATTATTAATCTGTGCTCTGCCCTAGGCTCATTTGCCTCATCTTTTCATGCTGCTTCCTCTCATCCAGTTGGCGACGACCCAGACTCTGCCCTTCTTCTCCCTAGCACTCTCTGCCCTCAAAATCCTGCCTAGCTATTGGCCATTTAAGCTTTTTTATTAAGCCAATCACAGTGAAATATATATTCACACACACAGTATAAAGGAATATTCCATAACCCAATGGATCAGATGCCAATAGAAATGTAAAAGGAATGGCCTGAATGCCCCTGAGCTCTCATCCGGGGTTCTATAAAATGTGTAGAGCTCCCAATAGAAACTAGCAGGGCCTTTCCCACTTGAGCCAAGACTCTACTCAGTCTGTAAGCACAGTGGAAGTTTTCTGCAGAGGTTTCCGTGTCTCCACATCTGAGGCACGCTGTCTCGGAAAGGCAGGACAGTTTTCTTACCTGTACCAGAGCCTTCCCTCCCTGTAGTCTTTCTCAGTGGCAAACTGCCTTTTCCAGCTCTAAACCTATTTGGTTCTAGACAGGCTGGCTCCACCCCACCTGTGGGAGGTGGACATGTTACCCAGCTAATCAGAGCCTCTGTCACCTTGGCCATAGTGACTACCTCAGTGTCAAACACGAGACCCAAACAGAACCAGCTCTGAAGATGACCAAAGGGTGAGAGCTCTGTCCTCCAGGATGCGGAGGGTGATCAAGCCTGGGTAGGGAGCTCTCCCCCCCCCCGCCCCCCCGAAAAGGATGCTGAGAAAGGAAGGGAAGGCTGGAAGCGAGGCCTTTTCCTCTCGAGCACAGTGAGCTTTAGAAGACAGTGGCTAAGGTCCTAGGTCCTCATTGTCCCTGCAGTCACAGCTCTGAGCGGCCCCTGGTGCATACAGAGAGCTACCATCCTGCCAGTGGCATCAGAAGAGGCCAGCTGACAATGATATTTATTCTAAAGGAGGGTAACCCTTCAAGTAGGAGGGTCTGAGATCTCAAAGTCCTTTCCTCCTCTTCCTTGCTTTCCCCCACTGTTATAGACTAAGATACACATACTGTCTCCCTGAAGAGGGTATTCTTGTCTCCATTCATGAGAATCATGAAAGAAACCATAAGTGTGACCTTCCCTAGAACAAAGGTCTTTACAGGTAAATTAAGGATTTAAGATTAGTTTACCCTCAATTATCTGGGAGGACACTAAATATCACTATAAACGTCATTAGGAGAGAGAGAGGCAGACTATACAGATAAACAGGATGCCTTGTGATCATGGAAGCAGAGCTTGGAGTAATGGCACCACCGGTCAGGAAATGTTGGTGGCCACAGGAACTGCGAGAGGCAGAAGTGTAGTTCCCGTTGATACCCTGGTTTCAACTCAAGGCTGCAGATAGAGGACTTTTGTCCTCAGAACTCTGTAAGCGTGCATTTCTGGGCTTATTGATTTATTTACATTTGTAAATTTTTATTTGTAAAATTTGTAAACGTTTATATGTCTTTATGTGATGGGGGTGGTGGGGTGAGGGTGTGCATCTTGTGGCCCTTGCAGAGGCCAGAGGAGGGTTTCAGTGTCCTCTCCTCCTCTTTGCTTTTCCTCTGAGGGTCTCTCCCTGGACCTAGAGCTTGCAAACCTCAGAGATCCTTCTGTCTCTGTTCCTTCAGCGTTGGGGGTCACAGGTGTTCATACGACCATTCCCAGTTTTTTATGTGGGTGCTGGGATCCGAACTCCAGTTCTCTAACTGCTGAGCCATCTCTCTGCCCCAAGTTTCTGCTGCTTTAAGCCACCAAGGTGTGGCAGTTACTGCACCCATCTACTTCAAGAGGATGATGAGCATTGAAGAACCTCGTTATGGGATTTGCCTTCAATGTGACAAGGCTAGTCATTTGGGCAAGAAACTGCTCTTGCCTGGACTGCTTTAGGCTATGCTGTAAGAACTGGACATACAGGACCCACAGAAAAATGACTGCTGAACCTTTCAAAAGACAGGATGGTCCTTGAGGGTTCTTGCTTCACAGAAGAAACTGCCAGACATTCTGCAGGACACAGAAGAAAGCTACTGATCAACTCGGCCAATATAGGTGAAACAGTCTTTCAAATTTCTTGCTTCATGGAAAAGTCTGCCAGATACTATGGTCCGGAAGGCTGAAGATGGATGCAACAACATTACAGAAGAACTTTGGGTGACTATCTAGGCAACGGTATGTTCCTGTCAATTCTAGTTTTGGAAGTTGCTTACAATGCACTTTCTTTTTACTTAGGTATAATTATATCCTTCTGGGGTCTTTGAAGAGTTAATAACAGATAGTTATAGTTTTCCTTAGTTATGGTAAAAGACAAATCAGATACAAAACTTTAGACTCACAAGATAGAATAGATGATATTTTCCAAATGTAAATGGACTAACTATTGTAACTATAATTCTTGCTTGATAACTGTTTTGTATTTGTAATTTTATTATGTTAATGTTAAGGCCATCCTTTTTATTTAGATAGAAAGGGGGAGATGATGATGTGGGGGTTAATAAAGAAACTGCCTTGACCTATGGCAGGGCAGAATATAGCCAGACTGGAAGAGATACATAGAGAGAGTAGGCTGAGTCAGAGGGACACCATGCAGCTGCCAAAGAAGAAGGACCAGGAACCTTTCTGGTAAGCAACAGCCTCGTGGCAATACACAGATTGATAGAAATTCAAGATGTAAGAACTAGCTAGAAATATGCCCAAGTCATTGGCCGAACATTGTTGTAATTAATAATAGTTTCTGTGTGCTTATTGGATCTGGACATCCAGGAAACGAATGAGCAGTCTCTGCTTATACTCCTGGAGGCCAGAAGAGGGCGTCAGGATCATATCATGTGACATCGTTTCATCCAATGAGTCATACACAAAATTCAGCTCAGGTACAACGTATGGATGTTCGGCAGCCACCTTGCAACAATGAGGATGTCAGCATGATATTGAAAACCCAAAAGCCAGAGTTGTCAAAGCAGAGAGCCTGAGCCTTTGAGGGCTTGAGCAGCTGAAACAAGGCTGCAATCGTCAGTTCATTTAGGGAGCAGAAGAAAGTGCTTTCTGTTGTGTAAGCCAGTTCTATTTTTGCAGCAATGAGAACCCAGCACACGCAACACGTTAATCTTGATGAAGCCTGATTTAGACGATATTGGAGAGAGAACTTTCTTCTCTCCAGCAAACCCCTAATATTCATTAGTCATCTTATACATGTAACTTATTTTATACAGACATCAAGAAAGTTCATCATTTCAGTCTTTTCCTTAATGATACAGGGTTTTGTGTTGCTTCATCTGGGTAATGTGTCAAAGTGTAATTCGTCTGGGTATGGAAACTCATAGCTCTAATTTTAGCAAGAGGGTCACAAGTTTAAGGCCAGCCTGGAGTGCAAATAGTGAGACCTTGTCTCAAAAATCCTATAATTAGGAACTAGAGAGATGGCTCAGCATTTTAAAGCAGTAGCTAGTCTTCCAGGGGACCTGGGTTCAATTCCCAGCCCCCACGAGAGAGCTCACAACCATCTATAACTTCAATTCCAGGGGATCTGACAGCCTCTTCTGGGCTCTGAAGGTGTCAGGCACAAACATGGTGCATAGACATACATGCAGATAGAATGTCCATACACATGAAAATTAATAAAATTAAATTTAAAAAATTAAGTCCTATGACTAGGGAGGCAACACAGTGGTCAGGTGCTAGCCTAGCAGGCCTAGAACTACAGGCACAGGCCTTAATTCCCAGAGTTACCAAATCTCCTTCAGACTACTTTTTATTTTTTTATTTTATTTTATTTTTTTATTTTAGACAATATCTCACTGTGGCCTGGGCTAGCTAGCCCCAGACTTACTGAGATCTGCCTATCTCTGCCACCTGAGTGCTGGGATTAAAATCGTGTGCCACCACACCTGTCAGCTTCAACAATTTATCATTATTAGCACGTGTGTATGATGTGCTTGTATGTTTGTGTTTGTTTGTTTGTTGCGTGTGTGCATGTGTGTGTTCATGAGTGAGCAAGTACCAGCCTGCATGTGGAAGTTAGATAGAGGATGGCTTCTTCGAGTTGGATTCTCCTTCCACTTCAGGATGCAGGGATTGAGCTAGGGCCACAGGGCTTGTGCTGAGTCCCCATCAACACTGCTGCGTTGCTGCTGTGTTCAGATCAATGCAGCGCCTGAAGCTCCTGCGTGCTGAGCAGGCCGGCTATCTCTGCCCACGCACAGCGCAGTCACACATCTTCCTGGATTAGTCTCCACCCCGCAGTTACCCACCTTCGTGGATCAGTATCCACACGGCGCAGTGGCCCGTCCTCCTGGGTCCATCCATGCATGGCGCAGTGGCCCATCTTTAAAATTCCCAACCTAAGGGCTGGAGAGGTGGCTTACCAGTTATGAGTGCTCAGTGTTGTTGCAAAAGACCTGGGTTTGGTTCCTGGCACCCACGTGGTGACTTGAAACTCCCTGGGACTCCAGTTCCAGATCTGACCTCCGCGGGCTCCTCCCCACACTCCATACATATACACTCCATGAATATATACTCATGCAGGTTCATACACATACATATTAAATAAACAAACAGTACAAAAAAAATCCAACCCAGAAGTGGATGGGAAGTCCTTTTCAAGAGACAACACCACACTACAGGATCGGTAAATAGTGCAAAATTTCCTGGGTCGCCAAGTCATCTCTGACACCTGCCGGGATAATAAAAAGGCAGGAAGCACAGCTGGGAAGCCAGGCTAGGCAAGATCTGGGAGATTCTTACAGAAGAAAAAGGACTCCAGCCGGGGCGTGATGGCTCGTGGCCGTAATCTCTTGTTGAGTGGCCTTTTCCGGGGATACAGGAATACACGTCTATTTACACTAGGCTGAGTACTAATGACAAACCCGAGAAACGATTCCACACAAGTCTAGTCTAGTGGATCCGGGAGTTAGTGGGGTTACTTACGGGAGTAGGGGATCTCAGAGGCAGCTTTGTCATTGAGAAGACCAGCCCAGACGACTGTTGGAGCCCTCCAGCGTCTTTGCCACTGCGGTGGTTTGAATGAAAATGGCCCCCATGAGCTCATAAGGAATGCTTGGTCCTCAGCCGAACAATTGTTTGAGGAGGATTAGAAGAATTAGGAGGTGTGGCCTCCCTCCCCTCCCACCCCCTACCTCCCACCCCCACCCCCCACCCCCCCACCGTGAGGAAAGAGCCCTGCAGGGACCACTATCAGAAAGAACACTAGAGGAAGGGGGTGCCCCTTGACTGATGGGGAGTTCCTGGTCCAACTCAATCCCCAACACTGAGCATTTCCCCTCACACTCCCCATCCCAGAGTCCCAGAAGAATGGAAGGGGCTTAGGATACCATCAATAAAGCTCACTGCACTACCACACCCCCAAAATCAGACTTGGTCCTATGGACAGAAATCTACCTGTCTCTGTTTCCCAAGCAAAGGGACTAAAGGTGTGCACCACCACACCCAACAGACCTTGAATTTCTGAACCTCCTGCCTTTATCTTCCCAGTATTGGAATTATAAGTATGCAAACCACACCCAGTTTTAATCCTGAGGATTGAACCCAGGTCTTCCTGTATGCTTAGGCAAGTATTCTATCAACTGATCTAAGTCTCCAGCCCCATAGGTATCCTGAATGAAGGATTTCGAGGCTTCGGGTAATGGGTATATTTCCTCCAGTGTCTCTTTAGTGACCTGTTCCAAAAGTACTCCCCTCCAACGCTTTTTTTTTAAATTTTTATTTATTTATTTATTTATTATGTATACAATATTCTGTCTGTATGCCTGAAGGCCAGAGGAGGGCGCCAGACCTCTTTACAGATGGTTGTGAGCCGCCATGTGGTTGCTGGGAATTGAACTCAGGACTTTTGGAAGAGCAGGCAATGCTCTTAACCAGCCCCCCTCCAAAGCTTTTAAGATTTTTTCTTTTCAATTCTCAAGGACAGGGACTGTCCTGGAATTTGCTCTGTAGACCAGGCTGGCCTTAAACTCAGAGACCTGCCTGCCTCTGCCTCCCAAGTGCTGGAAATAAAGCCACTACCATTCCTGGCTTTGTTTTTTTTTTCTATAAGATTTTTGTATTTATTTCATGTACATGTGAGAGTAGATGTCAGTGTCTTTGGTTGTCAGAAAAGATCAGAGAAGGGAACTAGAGTTACAGGTAGTTGTGAGATACTCAAAGCCAATGCTAGAAACTGAACTTGGGCCCTCTTCAAGAGCAGCGAGTGCCTGGAGGCCATCTTTCCAGCCTAAGGCCGATACTTTCAATTTTAACTGTTGTTTGCTTTTCAAGCCCTGCCCTCTGGCACGTCTTCCATTTCTTTTCTTTTCTTTTTTTTTTTTTTTTTTTATGTTGATATTCTGGGGTTTTGTTGTTTGTTTTTGTTTCAAGATTGGGTGTCCCTTTGTAGAGGTCTCTCCTTCAGGCTGGTCTTAAAATTGTGGCAGCTCTCTGATCGCAGCCTCCCAGTTGCTGGAATCACAAGTGTGAGTCACTACACCCAGAGGCGTCAGCCCTGGAGGTCAGAGTCTCACAGTGCTCCGTGGTTGTACGTGGAGGCTCTAGGATGGAATCTATATCCTTTTGTGTTCTGAAATCTCAACTTTGCTTGGCTCGCCTTCAAAGTCACGATAATAAGTCCATCTTCCTCATATGCATCAGTCTGGCCTCTTCTGTCCTCTTTTCCACTTCAAGGGCTCACCAGGGCCCCTCTCTATTTTATATGCAGTTGTCTAGCTCTATGTCAAGAGTATGCTCTGTGAAATTCCACATTGGTCAGCTAAGTCAGAGCAGGCAACCACCCAGGGCCAATCTGAAATGTAGACCACTGAGCACACATCCTGGTCCTTTCAGCATGGTCCGTGGGCCGTTATGATGCTATAGTTAATTCAAAGGCAAACAGTTTAAGTAATTCAAAGGCAAACAGTTTAAGTTTAGATTTGAGAATTTGTCTTTATGCTGGTTAAGTGAACGTAGATTTATGAGCCTTTAATTTTAGGGCTTCCTGATCTCAATTGCTTGTGGATCATTGTGATTATGTCTTAACTGATCAATTTACCTTCATCCTCAAATGCTTTTATTTCATGGTTGCTGGGAAGCAAGAGAAATAAGAAAGGACATGGGAGAATAGGTTGGGTCTCAATATCTACTTCAAGGGCACATTCCTAATGACCACCCTTCTTTCCAGCTGGTCCTGCCCCTCCCCCCCCAACGGCTCCATTCAATAGTACACAGGCTGGAGGCACCTAGCCCCTTTGGAGAACACTACAGCAGACTGTAAGCACTCGATATGAGTACCAGGCCTTCACCTCTGCAGCCTTCCCCTCTCCAAGCCATAGCCCTGGTGCAAGGAAAATTCTGCCAAAGACCTGCTTAGCATCCCTCAAAATGGTTTAGATCATTGAAAAGCAAGCAGGTAAAACCTCAGAGACAGTAGTAGTGTAGACACACAAACCCCAGGAACAGCAGCAGTGTAGATGCATAAACCCCAAGAATAGCAGCACTGTAGACACCCTTAACAAAGAAGTCATGCCAGGAGACGGTAGTGCACGCATTTATTCCCAGCACTTAGGAGGCAGAGAGGCAGGCAGATCTCTGTGAGTTAGAGGTCAGCCTGGTCTCCGAGAGCTAGTTCCAGGACAGGCTCCAAAGCTACAGAGAAACCCTATCTTAAAAAACCAAAACCAACCAAACAAAAAACCAGAGAAGCCACAACTAACAGTCCTGGCCTGGCCTGGTGAGAACAGAGACAAACTAATGAAAACGGAATGAAGTGTGCAATTTAGCTAACAACAGCAAGCATATCCACACTGGCTCATCAGTTGTAATGGGTGTACCACAATAATGGAAGATGTTAAGCATAGGGGAGCTGGGACTGGAGATGACTCAGCAGTTAAGGGGGTTACTGCTCTCACAGAAGACTGGGTTCAATTCCCAGCACCCACACAGTAGTGGTCAACTGTCTGTAACTCCATTTCTAGGGGATCCAGTGCTGTCTTCTGACCTTCACAGGCACATACATACATGGTACGCTTATACTCAGGCACACACATAAAATAAAAATAAATTGAATAAAAAGAATGGGGAGCCGGGAGATGGTGGCGCACGCCTTTAATCCCAGCACTCGGGAGGCAGAGGCAGGCGGATCTCTGTGAGTTCGAGACCAGCCTGG
>NW_004949101.1:4316312-4322621 GCF_000317375.1 Microtus ochrogaster | reverse complement strand
AAAAACCAAAAAAAAAAAAAAAAAAAAAAAAAGAATGGGGAAATTGGGTATAGGATATAGGAAAATAAGTACTTCTACAATTTTTCTGTAGGTCTAAAACTTTTTCTTAAGATTAGTTTATTTATGTATTTTGTGTGCACAGTCTGCATGTATGTCTGTGTGCCAGAAAAGGGCATTAGACCCCATTACAGATGGTTATGAGCTGCCATGGTGGTTGCTGGGAATTGAACCTGGGACTTCTGGAAGAGCAGCCAGTGATCTTAACCCCTGAGTCACCCCTCTTGCTCCCAAAACTGTTTATTTTTCAAAAATAAAGATTAAAAATTCCAAGTTCTCAGCTGGGTGCACACCTTTAATCCTAGTACCAAAGAGGCAGAGGCAAGTGGAGCTCTTTGAGTTCAAGGCCTGCTTCGTCTACATAGTGAGCTCCATGACAACCAGAGCTACACAGTGAGACCCTGTCTCAAAGAACAAACAACAACAACCACAAAATCCCAAGCTCTCACTTTAAAAGACAAAGACTCTTGGTTTATTTCAATGTCACTTATAAACTCTTGTTAAAAAAAAAAGGTGATAGGAATTGTTTAGAATAAATTAATGAGAATGAAAGTAGAAACGGATACAGAAAGATGTTCAATTGTCACATGCCACAAACTCACAGACTAATTCAATGAATGTTCTGTAAATATGAGTTGCATGGCTTCTTGGCCTTTGGTTAAGGTCAAGCATGGTAAACATGAGCTTCTGTTGCAGCCAGGATTGGTGGGAATTGTAGACTGAGCAGCTTTCCACACACTCTGCTTTGGGAGCCACGCTGATTTTTGTTTTTCCCTCTCATCTTCCATGACTGTTTCAGCCTCTACTCAACAGCTGAAAACCAATAGGTTTTTAGTAATTGCCATGAGCTAACTAAACCATACATAGGGAGTAGGACCTTGAGGGAAGAGGATGGAAAATGGATATTGCAAAGGCATCTTGGGCCAGTTTCTTTTCCTTCCTTTCTTTTTTTCTTTCATTTTTCAAGACAGGGCTTCTCTGTATAGCCCTAACTGTTCTGGAACTTGCTCTGTAGACCAATCTGGCCTTGGAACTCACAAAGACCCACCTGCCTCTGACTCCTCAGTGCTAGAATTTAAGGCGTGTGCCACCACCGCTGAGTATCGGGTCAGGAGAAGCAGAAAATACTGTGTTGAGGAATGCTCACAGGAAAGCCTGGACATGAGGACTGGAGGAGAGAAGGCCAGAGCACAGGCAAGTCTAGGTTCAGCCTGCCAAACTCTGTGGGGGCGGGGGTGTTTCTTAGCAGAGCCAGTGTCAAACTGTGTAGCATACCTGTTACTCAGTGGCAACCCCTGGGTCAGTGCTTCTTAGCTTTCTTAATGCTGTGACCCTTTAATACAGTTCCTCATGTTCTGGTGACCCCCAAGCATAAAATTATTTTGTTGTTATTTTATATCTATAAATTTGCTACTGGGGCTGGAGAGATGATGGCTCAGAGGTTAAGAGCATTGCCTGCTCTTCCAAAGGTCCTGAGTTCAATTCCCAGCAACCACATGGTGGCTCACAACCATCCGTAATGGGGTCTGGTGCCCTCTTCTGGCCTGCAGGCATACACACAGACAGAATTTTGTACACATAATAAATAAATAAAATATTTTTAAAAAATTGCTACTGTTATGAACCATAATGTAAATATCTGATATGAAGGATATATGATAGTCAACCCCTGTGAAAGGGTCATTTAACCCCTCAGGAGTCTTGACCCACAGGTTGAGAAACTCGGCTGTAGGTGAAGGTACGTGTGGATGTGAGCCTTCAGCAGCTTCACCTGTACCAGCTGAGACTGTAAAAGAGATCCCAGGGGAAGTGGGCTGGGTAGTGGCAGCATCTGCTACAGAGGATGACTAATCCTTCCCATGATTTATGACAACGATAAAAGCCTAATTTGCATGTGCACCTACAAGAATGGCTGAAGTGTTACACACGCACGTGAGTCAGAACGCTTCCCACATGTGGGTGGAGGCGGCGCCTGAAACTATCGTACGTCTCCAGCTCAGTCACTGGGGAAAACGATTTGGCTGAACTCACTATAAACGTACGGAGACCCCACGATAAAGCCATTCTACCCTGTGAATTTGCCCAATCAAAATGACTGCTCAAATCCACACATCAAAATTGGGCCTGGTTCTTTCTGCCTAAATCCCAGCACTTGGGAGACTGCAGCTGGATGACCGTGATTTCAAAGGGAGCCTGGGCAGCTTGGCCAGACCCTATCTCAAAATTCAAGGTATGTTTTAAAGGGCTGGCCATATACCTCGGTGGTGTAGCTCAAGGACCTAGATTTGATCCCTAGACTGTCCACCAAAGACACAGACTCCATTATCTACTGGTTATGTGTGATAATTACGCAATTATTTTAATATTTTAATTTGTTATTTAATAATTCTTTTTGGTTTTTCGAGACAGGGTTTCTCTGTAGCTTTAGAGCCTGTCCTGGAACTAGCTCTTGTAGCCCAGGCTGGCCTCAAACCCACAGAGATCCGCCTGCCTCTGCCTCCCGAGTGCTGGAATTAAAGGCGTGCGCCACCACTGCCCGGCATATTATTTAATAATTTTAATTGAAGCATAATTACATAATTTCCCCTTTCCTTTTCTTTCTCCAACCCCACTCATGTCCCCTTCCTCCATCATCTCTTAACCCTCCCTCAAATTGATGGCCTTTTCTTTGATTATTATTTTCACATATATATGTGCACAAATATATAAATACAACCTGCTGGTCCCATTTAGTGTAACTTGGGTCTATATGATTGAATAACCAATTAGGGGGTTATCCTTGGGAAAAGTTAATTCATTCTCTCTCTCTCTCTCTCTCTCTCTCTCTCTCTCTCTCTCTCTCTCTCTCTCAGCAGTTATTAATTGCCCGTGGTTATTTGTCTGGGTGTAGGACACTGAAGTTTTCCCCTTTGATATTAGCATGCCTATTGATGTTATTGTTCAGGTCTTGTTTAGATGCCTTATCGATTAGGCATCATGGGTGTAGCTTCCCTGTCTTCTCCAGGAGACACAATCTCACAGACTTCTCAATCCTTTATTTTTATAGTCCCGCCCCCCCCCAAAGATGTTCCCTGAGCTTTAGGTACGGGAGTTGGGTTGAAGATGTGTATCCATTGGGGGCACTTATTTATTTTTGATACAGGGTCTCCTTATATAGCCTTGACTGTCCTGGAACTCATTAGATCAGGCAGGCCTTGAACTCACAAACACCTGCTCGCCTCTGCCTCTGGAATCCTGGGATTAGAAAGCATGCACTACCACACCCAGCTTAATTTAATTTTTTAGCTGTGTATATGTATATGTGTGCGCATCTGTGTGAGCATATGCCACATATGTGTGGGTTGCTGTGGGGGCTAGAAGAGGGCACCAGCTCCCTTGGAGCTGGAGGTATAGGTAGTTATAAGCTGCCCAGATAGGGATGCTGAGGAAGGAGCTCTAATGCTTTTTGGGAGCACATGCTTTTAACTACTGGAATATCACACCATGTGCTCTTTTTTAAAACTTCCTGAGTCCGCTAGCACTGCCAGTATGTGCCTGAGAGTTGAGCTGTCTGCTGTGCAACCTCTCAAAGCTACAACCCTGAAGAAAACGTATTCTCCCTCCCCCATTTACAGTCTTCTCAGATATATCAGAGTTGAGTGATGGAGAGCAAAGAGATTGGAGTTAAAGGGAGGGAGTGACCACACAGGGAGCGCCCTAGGGAGCTTTCGCAGAGGATGAAACTATAAGGTTTTGTTTGTTTGTTTTTTGTAGAGATTATGTGCATCTACACATGCTAAAATCTGTAGACTTCTACAACAAAAAGATCGAAACAAATACTTGTATTTGTTTTGTTTTTAAGATATGAATAAGGAGCTGGAGAGACGGCTCAGTGCCTGAGTGAACTGCTCTCTCAGGGGATCTGAGCTCTGATCCTGGTACCCATCTCAGTGTTCTAGCTCCAGACAAATGCCTTTGAGAACTTACAACCCCACTTTACTAAACTAGTGTGATCCCTAACTATATTGTGAATATTTGTCTTTATACACACAGCTAAGTATAGACTTCGCCCCTCATCAAGAAAATTCTTTGCAACAGAGACAGTTACAGAAAACCACAGCCAACCAAAATGCAGAATTGTGGAGTCCAGTCTTAATGGCTACATCTACAACACAACTGTTCTTAAGCCTTAGGAACCATTGCAAAAGAGGAGACAGATGATTGTAAGAGCCGGAGGTACAAGGAATTTACTGTGAGATTGAGTCTGCTAGGAATGTTAGAAGCAACACCCACAAGTCTCACCAACACTGCTGTCTAAGCAGGAGCTGATAAGGAGACACTAATAGACTTGCTAATGTGTGGTTGGGGGGTGGGGCATCACAAGGCCTCAGTCCTACACAAAGAAGAACTGTGGTCAACTAAGAATACGAGGAATGGGGGAGATGGTCTTCCCCAGGGAAGAGCACACCAGTTGATTTTCCAATATCAAATTGTCAGCCCTGAAAACATGTGCATTCAAGAACATTATACAGACTGAACAGGTTGCATTTATGTTTTTAGGAACACACACACACACACACACACACACACACACTCTCTTGCATCACTAATTAGTGAAAACAAGGAGGCCCTGAATTTATTTTATTTGAAAGAGAACAAGAAGGTGAATATGAAAGGGTTTGAAGGGAACAAAGAGAGGAGGGAAATGATGCAATTATAATTTCAAAATTAAAGAAATAATTAAAAACAATAAAAGAGTTGAAGAGTTGGCTCAGCAGTTAAGAGTATGAACTGCTTTTCCAGAAAACCTGAGTGTTCTGTGCCCATATCCAATGGCTCCAATGCCAAGGATATCGCCTGCACTTACGTGCACAAACTCACACACAGATACATAACTGAAAAAAAAAAAATTAAGAGACTAGAGAGATGTCTCATTGGTAAAGAGTACTTGTTGCTCTTACAGAGGACCCAGGTTTGAGTCCCAACACCCACAAGGTGATTCACAAGGTCCTTCACTCCAGTTCCAGGGATTTAATGACTTTTTCTGACCTCTGTGGGCACCAGGCATGCACATGGTACACATACATCCATGCAAGCAACACAGACACAAAAATAAAACTAAATAATAAACATAATTTCTAATAGTTATACCACAAGGACATGTGCTCAACTATATATGCATGTGTTCATAGCAGCATTATTTGTAATAGCTGGAACCTGAAAACAACCTAAATGGCCCTCGACCAAAGAATGGATAAAGAAAATGTATGTTTACACAATGGAGAACTACACAGTGGAAAAAAATAATGACATCTTGAAATTTGCGGATGGATCCAGAAAAAAACACAGTGAGGTAACTCAGATTCAGGAAGACAAATATAATATGTACTCACTCTTAAGTGGCTTTTAGACATAAAGCAAAGAAAAACCAGCCTGCTGGGCAGTGATGGTGTACGTCTTTAATCCCAGCCCTTGGAAGGCAGAGGCAGGTAGATTTCTCTGAATTCAAGGCCAGCCAGCCTGATCTACAGAGTGATGTCACAGAAAACCAAAAGAAAAAAAAAGTCTATAATTCACAACCCCAGAGAATCTAGACAACAAAGAGGAACCTAAGAGAGACATACATGGATCTAATCTATATGGGAAGTAGAAAAAGACAAGATCTCCTGAGTAAGTTGGGAGCATGGGGACCTTGGGATGGGGTAAAAGGGAGGGAGTGCAGAAAAAATATAGCTCAATAAAAACAACAACAACAAAAAAATAAGAATGTTCATAGTGAGACTGGAGAGATGGCTGAGTGGCTAAACACATTTGCTACTCCTGCAGAGGACATGGGTTCAGTTCCCAGAACCCACGTGGTGGCCAACAATCATTTATAATTCCAGTTCTAGGAGATCCATCTTCCTCTTCTGGCCTTGTTGGGTACTGCACACACATGGTGCACATATATGCTTGCAGCTAAAACACAGATACACATAAAATAAAAATTAGTAAATTTTTTAAATTTATTTTCCATGATATTTATTGAGCTCTATGTTTTTCTCTGCTCCCCTCCCTGCCTCTCCCTTCCCCACTTCATCCCTCCCCCAAGGTCCCCATTGTTGTAGTTAGGAGCTGCAACGGGCCACTTCCCGCCACCCTGCTAGCTTTACCCAAAATAATTACACGGAAACTATATTCTTATAAACACTGCCTGGCCCATTAGTTCTAGCCTCTTATTGGCTAGCTCTTACATATTGATCTAACCCATTTCTAATAATCTGTGTAGCCCAC
>NW_004949101.1:4303782-4316047 GCF_000317375.1 Microtus ochrogaster | reverse complement strand
CTCTTAATGTCTGCATTGTTGTCTAAGTTCTCTGGGGTTGTGGTTTGTAGGCTGGTTTTCTTTGCTTTATGTTTAAAAACCACCTATGAGTGAGTACATGTGATAATTGTCTTTCTGTGTCTGGGTTACCTCACTCAAAATAATGTTTTCTAGTTCCATCCATTTTCCTGCAAAATTCAAGCTGTCATTTTTTTCTTCTGTGTAGTACTCCATTGTGTAAATGTACCACATTTTCCTTATCCATTCTCTGATCAAGGAGCATTTAGGTTGTTTCTAGGTTCTGGCTATGACAAACAAAGCTGCTATGAACATAGTTGAGAACATGTCCTTGTGGCATGATTATGCATCCTTTGGATATATACCTAAAAGTGGTATGATTGGGTCTTGAGGAAGGTTGCTTCCTAATTTTCTGAGAAATCGCCACACTGACATCCAAAGGGGTTGTACCAGCTTGCATTCCCACCAGCAATGCAGAAGTGTTCCCTTTTCCACACAACCTCTCCAGCATAAGTTGTCATCAGTATTTTTGATCTTGGCCATTCTTACAGGTGTAAGATGGAATCTCAGAGTTGTTTTGATTTGCATTTCTCTGATGACTAAGGATGTTGAACATTTCCTTAAGTGTCTTTCAGCCATTTTAGATTCCTCCATTGAGAGTTCTCTGTTTGGATCTGTACTCCATTTTTTTATTGAAAAAATTAGTAAATCTTCAGATAAAAGAATGTGACAGGCATTGGTGGCACACAGCCAGGAGGTGATGGTGCACGTCTTTAATCCCAGCATTCCAAAGGCATAGGCTGGTGGATCTCTGTGAGTTCAAGGCCACCCTGGTCTACAGAGCTAGTTCCAGGACAGCTAGAGCTATGCAGAGAAACCCTGTGTTGAAAAACAACAACTAGAATGCTTGTAGCAGCTTTGTTTACAAGGTCTAAACTGAGAGCCTTCCAAAAGATCAACAAGAGAACTGGAGCTAGAATGTACTACAAAATAGCATATAAGTATTGCCCAAAATCCCATAGATGAGTCTCATAGACATAATAATAAGTTAAGGGCTATGCAATGTTTGAAAATAGGCAGAATTATCTTTTTATTTATTTACTTATTATGTATATGGTGTTCTGCCTGCATGTACACCTGCAGGCCAGAAGAGGGCACCAGATCTCATAGATGGTTGTGAGCCATCATGTGGTTGCTGGGACTTGAACTCAGGACCTCTGGAAGAGCAGTCAGTGCTCTTAACCTCTGAGCCATCTCTCCAGCCCCAGAATTATCCTAAGATAACACAAAGCAGGACGTAACTGGAAGGAGAAATCAACAAATGAAGCTCCGTGAGAAATAATACTACAACAAGGAAATAAACCACACATGGTCATGGAATTTTGTTGTTTGTTGTTTGTTTTCTTTTGTTTTTCTGCAAGGACCGTAATAATTCTATCTTCATTGTCAACTTAAGTGGGTTTAAGGGTCACCTAGGAGACATACCTCTAGGCATGTCTATAAGTGTTTACATAAAGGTTTGATCGAGGAGGAAGACCTGAATGGGGGGAAGAACCATCCATCCCTGGGGTCCTAGACTGAATCCAAAGGGGAAGAGGAGGAAGCCTGCTGAGCACCAGCAGTCCCCTCTTTCAGCTTCCTGCGGCACAAAGTGTACAGGCTCCTCATGTTTCCATTGCCGCTATGCCTTCCTCACCGTGGTGGAATGTGTTCTCAAACTGTGAGTCAAAATAAGCCCTTTGGTGCTGAGGAGATTTCTCAAAGTTTAAGAGCACTGACTGTTCTTCCAGAGATCCTGAGTTCAAACCCAGCAGTCACATGGTGGCTCACAGCCATCTATAATGAGATCTGATCCCCTCTTCTGGCCTACAGGCAGAACACTGCATCGTAATAATATACATAATAGTAAAATGCGCCCTTCATTGTTTTTAATTTTTTATTTATTTTATTTAATTTTATGTGTATGGATGTTTTGCCTGTATGTATGTATGTGTACCATATGCATGCCTGGTGCCCACAGAGCCAAAGTAAGCCCTTCCTTTAGGGTTGGTTAGTTTTTGCTAACACAACCATAGATATACCTGGGAAGGGGAGTCCAAACCGAAGAATTGTGATTAGCCTGGAAGCGTATCCATGGGGCATTTTCCTTTTATAGATTTAGTTTATTTGTGTGAGTGTTTTGCCTGCATGTAGATATGTATACGACATGCTTGCTTGGTGCCTGCAGGAGTCAGAAGAGGGAGTCGGATGCCCTGGAAGTGGAGTTATAAGCTACCCCTTTCATGGGTGCTGGGAATTGAGCCCAGATTCTCTGAAAGAGCAGTCAGTGTCCTTAACCTTTGAGTCATCTCTCTAGCCCCAACCATTCCAAAGTTGCTTTTGTCAGATAGTTTGTACAGCAATGAGAAAAGTCAGTAATGGGCTGGAGAGATGGCTCAGTCGTTAAGAGTACTGCCTGCTCTTCCAAAGCTCCTGAGTTCAATTCCCAGCAACCACATGGTGGCTCACAACCATCTGTAATGGGATCTGGTGCCCTCTTCTGGCCTGCAGGCATACATGCAGACAGAATACTGAGAATACTGTATACATAATAAATAAATAAATAAAATCTTTTAAAAAAAAGAAAAGTCATTAACAGTGATATTAGTAAATGAGGGGTGGTTAAGAGTTGTTCAGTGGGTGCATTCTTATTATTATTATTATTGTAAAAAGGGAGGAAATATTTCATGTGCTTAAATATAATTAAAGCAACTCTGAGAAGATCTATAGAAAACCAAAACAAGGCTAAGCAGATACCTAGATCCCCTATAGCTGCTTGCTGTCAATCATGGTCAACCCACGGTATTTAACATCATGTGCTTGCTGAACTCTTGGTGGCCTCTCATTGGAGTAGTTTGCAGAAAGAGTTTCAAGCACAACAGATAACTCTACTGTTCTGAACACCGGCGAGAAAGGACCTGATTACAAGGGGTCCCACTCTTGCAGAATTATTCCAGGATTCAGGTGCTAGAATGGTAACTTTACACCCATACATGTGTCACTGGCGGCAAGTCCATCCGCGAGGAGAAATTTGAGAACGAGAACATCTCCGGAAGCATACGGGTCATAGCACCTTGTCTGTGGCAAAGGCTGGGCCAAGCACAAACGGTTCCTAGTTTTTCCGCTCACTGCCAAGACTGAGTGGTTAGATGGCAAGTGTGTGCGGGTAAGGGCACGCGATAGCACGAGGGTTCAGTGTGGAAGCCGTGGAGCACTTTAGGTCCAGCCGGCAGGAGGGTCTCCGCTGTGGACTGACTATAGACAGGACTAATGATTTTGGCGTGTGCGCATCTTCAGCACCACACCACTCCTGTAGCTCAGGAGCGCGCCCGCCACCCCATCTACCACAGTATCGGGTAATCTTTGTGTTCTCAGTGCAGTCCTTTGTGTTCCACGTTTTTCCTCATTCCCCTTCAAGTCTAGCTGGATTGCAGAGTTAAGTCTATGATTATGAGTAAGAACTAAGTAAGAAAACAGAAAGAAAACCAAGACAGAAGCTACTCAAGGGCCGTGGGGATGAACTGGGTAAACAGGAGGAGGGTTTTCGCTGAGTGCTCAGAAGTCTCGTGAAGTGGGTAGTGTTTGTTTTAAAGTATACCCAAGGGCTTGTTTTAATCAGGTGACATACTGAGATGTAGAAACGGTTGTCACAAGGAAGATGTTTATTGGGCTCAGAAATAGACCATAGCACACCAGGCAGGAGCCTGTGAGAAAGCTGCAGGGTCTGTCAGGAGGCAGAGGGAAAGAATGTGGTTCCTGTGAGTCGGGGCCTGAGAGTTTGGGATTGACTGGTGTGGAAAATTGTATGTAGCGTGTTCTGAGGCATAAGGGACTGACTATTCCTAGTTTCCTGAGGTGCGCAGAGCGGAGCAGGGAACAGTAGTCTTAGGTGTGAAAGGCAGAGTGGGGGTGGAGGGGATGGAGGTGTGGGGTTGTGGGGGGGAGGGGCAGTAGGGGTAGCATCTTCACAAGTGTGCAAACTTAACAGGGGCTCTGTCTTGTTTTACTCTTTTTACATTTTAAAAGACTAATGCATGCAGGAAAAACAGCAATGAACACAAAATAAAAATAAATTACAGACACACACACACACACACACACACGAGCATTTGTAAGCCAGGCATGGTGGCACATGTCTTTAAGCCCAGCAACTGGGAGGCACAGGCAGGTGGATCTCTGTGAGTATGAGGCTAGCCTGGCCTACAAAGTGAGTTCCAGGATAGCCAGAGCTAATAATAAGACCCTGTCTCAATAAACTTACTGCCTAACCAGAGGTCCAAATGTCACCTATACAGATTCCACACTCATGTTTGGTATATATAGTACCTTCTTGGACGAATGAATAAAAGACATGTACCCAGTACCACTATATCAGAAGGTATCCCTGACATTTGCACCTTCCATTCCCTGATCCCGACTGCAATGTGTTAATTGTCAGCTTGACAGAACTGAGAATCACCCGGGAAATGGGCATGCCCATGGGAGATTGCCTCGATTATGTTCACAGAGGTGGGTAGTTCACTGTGGGTGGTACAATTCCCTAGGCAGGGGATCCTGGAATGCAGAAGCGCAAGGAAGCCAGTTAGTACAGCAGACATTCATCCTGGCTTCTTCTGCGGAGATGGTGTGATGAGCAGCCTCAAGCTCCTGCTGTGTGAGAGAACACGGGCTGTCAGGCTTGGTGGCTATTTTGAGGCTTGGCCCTCATCTCTACTTTAAAACCAGAAAAGGGCTGAAGAGATGTGTCAGAGGTTGAGAGCATTGGCTGTTCTTCCGGAAGTCCTGAGTTCAATTCCCAGCAACCACATGGTGGCTCACAACCATCTATAGTGATATCTGGTGCCCTCTTCTGGTGTGCCGACATACATGCAGGCAGAACACTATATAATAAATAACACATAAAAAATAAATAAAACCAGAAAGAAGCGAGGCAGAGTAGACAGGAAAGCAGAGGCAGAGGCAGGAGGATCTCTGAATTGGAGGCCAGCCTGGTCTACAGAGTCAGTTCCAGGACAACTAGGGCTACACAGAGAAACCCTGTCTTGAAAAACCAAAAATGGAAGAAAAAAGATTATATAATCCAATGCATTGTTGCCATGATTTTGAATAAACTGTTTTCTCCTAAGTCGAGTACATATAAGAAAAAAATCTTATTTTTTCTTTCAATTACTGTTTATTTCATTAGGCTACAAAAACTGTATTTCATTTAATGTGTGTATGTGTGTTGGTGGGTTTTTTTTTCCTGTCATCTTGACACAAGCTAGAGTCATCTTGGAGGAGGTACTCTCAACTGAGAGAATGCCACCACCAGATTTACCCGAGGGCAAGCCTGTAGTACATTTTCCTGATTGACGGTTGATGTGTGAGGGTCCAGCCTACTGTGAGTGGTGCCACCCTGGGCTGGTGACACATATGAAAGTTGGAATAGTACAGAGAAGATTCTCATGCAGGGATGACGAGCATGTTTATGAGGCAGCCCTCTTTATTATTTATTTATTTGTTTATTTAGTTCTGTTTTTTTCAAGGACAGGGTTTCCCTGTGTAACTTTGGAGCCTGTCCCTTGCACTCATTTTGTAGACCAGGCTGGCCTCAAACTCACAGAGATCCACTTGTCTCTGCCTCCCAAGTACCTCGACTAAAAGTGTGTGCCACCACCGCCTGAGCCAGTCTTCCTTTTTAATTACTGTTAGGAATATTTCTTAATATTAGCTCCCTGATGACGCAAAAATTCCCAATCAAGCCAAATCAAAACAAGCCAAATTAAAAAATATCCAGGTTTAATGGGAGATCTGCGCTCTCGGGTGGCCCCGAGGGGAACCGGGAAGTTGCAGGCATGTGACCCCTGGGAGGAAGAAAGGGAGACCACGTGTTCTTCTTTTGGGGGGATCACTTAAGCCCTGTGGAGTGGGGTCAGGACCTGGCCTGCTGCTCTACTGTATCACAGGTCCAAAACAGCTTTTTTATTAACCAATTGTATTCACAACATACAGAGGGAATCCCATATCACACATGGATGCTGGGAATTGAGTGTGGGTTCTCTGGAAGAACAGACATTGTTCTTTTTTTTAAATTTAACTTAATTACTTTGCATGTGAGTTTTTTGTGTGCATGTATGGATGTATACCACATGAATGCAGTACCCTGGAGGCCAGATGTTAAGTCCCCTGGAACTGGAATTATATATGTTGTCAGTCACCATGGGTGGGATGAGAATTGAGCGTGGGTCTTCTGCATGAAGAATAAGTATGTGCACCATAACTTAACCACTGCACCATCTCTCCAGCCCTGCAGGCATTGTTCTTAAGCACTGATCCATCTATCCATCCATTACCTATTTTTTATTTGTGTACACTTATTTATTCATTTATTTTGGGGCAGGGTCAGTAGTCCTGGCTGTCCTAGAGCTCACTTGCTGGGCAGGCTTGCTTCACATTCAGATTCTCCTTCCACTGCCTCTTGCATGCTGGCATCAAAGGCATGTACACTAAGCCTGCCTTGCTTTACCTTATCTTTTAAGGACATATGCCTGCAGCTCTGCTGGCTGTGTGAATTGTGTAACGTTTCCTGGAGTATGGGTCCAGGGGTACAGAGAGTTCCGGCTGTTCCATGTGTTGTTTGCCAACACAGAGTATTGTATGTCAGCTGAAGTCAATACTTAGGTAAGCAATGGTAGATAACTTTTAAGTATATTTAAATTATGTTTAAAGGATCTAAGCTCTCTTTTTATTAATACTGGTAAAATTCACATTGTTTTCTAATGCTGTGAGTGGATTCTGAATCTGAAATAACTTTGTCAAATCATGTACAGAAGGCATCTGACTTAGGATGTTTCTACCTACCGTTTTTGGACTTCGTGATACTGTGACATCTGAGTGACATCTGCTCAGTAAGGAAGCAACTGCCTTGGAGCCTAGCGTTGAGCTAAACACCCAGTTCCAATTTTGACTTTTAATGGTTTTCTTGCAATCCTTTCTCATGATGCTAGTCGGTGCAGCTGCCGGGGAAGCCTCACAACCATGAGGGGCCACTGACACATTACAGCGTGCAGTGCTGCTGGGCCAGGTTGTTTGGTAGGTGAGGTACTACCCCACATGTGGACACCCAGGTTTTTCTCAACATCGTTTGTTGAAAAGGCTATCCTTTTTTTCCCTTAAACTGTGATTTTGTCCTTGGGGGTCAGTTCTTAAAATTTGTGAGTCTTCTCACTCCAAAATAGAGAACCCTGATTGGGTTTGGGTAGTCTCTTCTGCCTTCTTTCTTGTTGATACAGTTGTGTTAGAAGAAAGCTCACTGCCTATATATAGCTTTCTCTCCTTTGAGGGATGTGGTCCCTGGGATAAGCCTGTTATGGGGAGCCCACCAGAGAAGACCACTGAGACACAGTGTATAGGCAACTGAGAGTCTTTATTCCAGCTGGCTGGGATTGCACTCCGATATTTGGGACCCTAGTGCAGCCCTCAGTGTTTAGGGTAAGGGGTTTTTAAAGGCAAAACAACATCCTGGTATTTCACATGGCAACTTCAGGGGGAGGTTTTGCATAAGCACGCAGTTTAACACAACCTAAGATAAGTTAGTTGGGCCATCTTGACCTTGGGTTTCTAGAATAGTGTAACTTTGTACAGGACTCCATCAAGGAGTTCAAATTCTAGCTAAAGCTAAAATGGACATAGCAAGAATATAAGATGGAAGAACCATGCACTGTCTGGCCCTGTCACACGCCTTTCCAGCATTTCAGATGTGCCTCAAACATAGGAGTGAGCCAAACACATAAAATAATAGTTGTTCATCAGTGATGCTTTCTCTGAAAGGTCTTGACATAAAAGAGAGAAAACAAGAAAATTTATTTAGTAGAAGCCTCAAAAATAAATACACTGTTTTTTTTGCTTTTCAGTGTCTGATGGCATGCAGTCATTCAGCCACTAAGCTAAATCATAATAATTATACAAAACATCTTGCTTTGGTTTATAAACAGTGGTCTACATTTTAGACACATCTTATTTATTTATTTATTTGGTTTTTTGAGACAGGGTTTCTCTGTAGCTTTGGAGCTTGTCCTAGAGCTAGCTCTTATACAGGCTGGTCTCATTGAGCACAACACTTTAAAAGTTTTTTTTCTTTTCTTTTCTTTTTTTTTTTTTCAAGATGGAGCTTCCCCTGTGTAGTGCTAGCTTTCCTGGAACTTGTTCTGTAAACCAGGCTGGCCTTGAACTCAAGAAATCTGCCTGCTGTTGCCTCCTGAGTGCTGGGATTAAAAGTATGCAATACCATCGCCTGGTTTGAAAGATTTTTAAAAGAATACATTTCAAGAAGATAAATTGAAAAATTAATCACAATAAAATGAAAGCCTTCTAACTTTCTGGTGTGCAAGTTCATTTATAGCTGTTTCACTCACTAATTTACTGGATGAAAAAAATCAGGGGTTACAACAAGTGAAAAGTATCGTGGCATAATTTTTATTTCTTTAAAAAATATGCAAAAACATTCTGAATTACTTCTCATTCCAAAATTTACTAGGTCCAAACTCTATTTTCATATTCAAAGATACAACCTCCGTAGGGTGCTAACATGCTGTGGTCAGTTAGACTGACATTTGCAAGAGGGCATCTTTCATTTATTTTATTACAGTTCATAAAGTAGTATTTTCTTCATGCCACTTAGGTTCACTTAACAGAGAATGGAAGATCAATACTTTTGGTTTGTTTGTTTTTTGAGACTGGGTTTCTCTGTGTAGCAACCCTGGTTGTCCTGGAACTCAGTCTGTAGACCAGGCTGGCCTCAGAGATCCACCTGCCTCTGCCTCCGGAGTGCTAGGATTAAAGGTGTGCATTTCCAACCGAGGTGAACGTTGGAGAAGCCCTGGGAAAAGCAAGATTAGCCCTATCAACAACATCGTCTATGGCTGTTTTCACAGAAGAAAGAAGAAGAAGCTTTGCATATGTATTTTCGTGGGCAGGAGTGATATTTAGTGATATCAGTTCTTCATTGGCAGCTTGGTTAAATACTTAAGAGTTCTCAGAAACCAAGCTTCTTTTTAAGGGGGAAGTGCAAATGACACCATCCTTAGCTTCTTGTGAACTACTCTAGTCTCTAATTTTTCTGGTTAGTATGACATAAGGATCTTGCATTTCTGGCAGTCTTCAAGGGGAATCAAAGAAAAACGGGATACACACTTCCGGATCCTTGCCTGACCCTTCGCATTTCCCAACTGGAGTTGTGAGTAGGCGACGTGGTGTAGCGGAGGCTGAGGCTGAGGCTGAAGGATTGCGAGTTTGAGGCCAGTCTGAGCGGCATAGCAAGAAACCAACGACCCAGCTTTTAGAGTCTAAGAAAATCCAGGCTCTGATCAGTCACCCCACAACGTTGAGTTGTCCTCGCATCTACCCCACAAGTTCCCCCACCCCCAACCCTTTGCGTCTCCAAGGCTGCCCAGCACGACTTCCTGGTGGAAGCGGTCCCGAAACGGGGAACCCCCTTCCAGGCCCCCACTAGAAGCGGCAAAGTGAAGTTAGGCAGGGACTACGCTCGGCGCTCGATTGTTCGAGCCTGGCGACGACAGAGCCCTTGCGACGGCTCTGCGCTCGAGGGGTCGAGCCTGGCCCGTTGCGGCGGCGGCGGCGGCGGCGTTAGCAGTGGGAGCGTACGCGGGAGCGAGTTCGCGGCCGGGACCGGGAATGTCGAGGAGCTCGAAGGCGGTGCTGGGCCTCTCGGTGCTGCTGACGGCAGCCACGGTGGCCGGCGTGCATCTGAAGCAGCGGCAGGACCGGCAGGTCGGTGTCACATGACCGCGCCTTCCGGAGCGCCGAGCCTGTCGCGGTCCCCGCGCGCGTGGCGGGCCGCCGGGCTTCAAGGGCGCCTTCGGGTTTCTGACTTCTCAGCCACGAGGCCTCAGGCTAGGGCGGAAGCCTCGGGGCGGGGGTGTACCCCTGAAGTAGGGCGCTGGTAGGGCGAGCACGAGGCCCCCGGCACCACAGCCCACAAAGCAATACCCCAGTAATTAAATCCCGAGATAACGCAGCTCACACCCAGCACACTCCCGGCACCCTTTGCCAAGGCAACTTAAGATTTCTGTAATTTTTTTTTTTTTTTTTGCGTTCATAAACAATCTGCTATGGAAAGTAGATTCTGAAAAGGATACAGGGTAGCTAGCGCCTTCCATGTTTTCTTTTGATGCTTTTATTTCGAGGAATATCTGGCTTATTGATCAGCGACTGGCCGTCAGTTCTTCCGTTCTCATTCAAGTTTGCAACGGTTAGTGCTCTACGCACTTTGAGAAGGCATAGTTAATAATGGCCTCTTTAGAGTCTGTTGTTAAAACGGAGCTACGCTCTGCTAGCCAGTATCTGGGATTTGGCCTATCTGGCAACACCTTGACAGGTGAATTAAATGCATCAAGAGAAAAACAGCCCCTTTGACTTTGGTATTCACAATCTAGAAATCGGAGAGGAATCTTGAAATGTCAGAAGAATTTTGAGGAGCAGGGTGGGATAAACAGTGGTTTAAAGGAACACAAGAGCTTAGAGATTCAGAATTAAAAGTATCGTGTATCGTTCCATAGGGTTATCTTTTGGAGTCGAAGCAAGAAACTTCCTTCTGAGGTGGTAAAGGAAAAGATGGTGGTTCTGATTAAACTTGGAGGCTAAGACAGGATGTCTCTCTCATTATGGTGTGTTTTGAAGGGTTGGAATTAGATCTTTGTCTCAAATCAAGTCCCCGAGAAGTTTTTGCAGTGTGGTTAGTCCAACGGAACCAGATCTCTCTGAGCGTGGAGGCTCCTCTTTGTTCTCAAGCTGTGCCAAGGGCTTGAATGCAACTTGGTTGAGAATGGAGGTGTGGAAGAACAGAAAGATTTAGGTATTCTGTGAAAGTTAGTGATAAAGACTGACCGGAAAGCCTCTCCATTAGATCATCATTAGCAGCGTGCTGTCTAACATGCTGTAGTAATAGGAGCGGCGGAGCTGCGTCCCCAGCACCCCGGCCACCTGGCTAGCTTATGCTCCAAAATAACAACACACAAATTGTATTCATTTAAACACTGCTTGGCCCTTTAGCTCTAGCCCTTACTGGCTAATTCTGATATCCCGATCAACCCATCTCTAATAATCTGTGTAGCCCCGGTCTTACCGGGAAAAATTCAGCATGTCTGACCTGGCGGCTTGCTTCATCGCATGCGTCTGCCCGGGAGAAGGGAGCATGGCGTCTCTGAGCTCACTTCCTCTTCCAGCATTCTGTTCTGTTTACTCCTCCCACCTATGTTTTGACCTATGAGAGCCAAGCAGTTTCTTTATTATAATTAACCAATGACCTTCCTCCATCATTTCCCCTTTTTCTGTTTAAACAAAAAAAAGGAAGGCTTTAACTTAACATAGCAAAATTACATATAACAAAACTGTTATCAAGTAAAAATTACAATAATCTTTATCATAACCAAGGAAAACTATAACTAACTATTCTTTAACTCCATCAAAGACTCCAGAAAGATACAATATTACCTAAGCAAACAAGAAATAAGCAACTTTCAAACTCTAGAAATGACAGAGACATCTCGCTGCCTGGAAAGTCACCCAAAGTTCCTCTGTACTGTTGGGGCATCCATCTTCAGCCTACAGGCCCATAGTTTCCAGCAGACATTTCCATGAAGCAGGAAATTTCAAAGGCAGTCACTATCTGCTTGTCCTGAAGAATGTCTTGCAGACTCTTTCATGAATCAGGAACCCTGAAAGATCATCTCACCTTTAGGCAAGTTCAGTAGTCCTCTCTCTGAGGGTTCTCTGTGTCCAGTTTATGCAATAGTCCAGGGAAGAGCAGTTTCTTGCCTAAATGGCTATCAAACTCCATAAGGATCCTCTTCGATGCCCATCTTCTTCCTGAAGTAGATTGGTGCTGCCAGGAGCAGAGTGTCTCATTGTCATGAAAAACCCTAAGTTATTAAAACATTAAGTAGCATATTTCGTAGTCTATGAAAGATATGAAGAATACCTATCTGAAATATATCCATGCACATCTAGAAAATCTAACTAACATGACTACAAACTTGACTATTATAGATGATTATCTATTAACAACCTATATACATTACATTTTAAACGAACTACACAATCACAATACCTTAATCAAGATCAGAAATATATGTACATATAACAAAATTGACCTTAAATTTAAATCACTAAAGCAAAATCCATATCAATGCAAATTATTCATACCTATATCATATCCCCCTTTAAATGTAAA
>NW_004949101.1:4298107-4302159 GCF_000317375.1 Microtus ochrogaster | reverse complement strand
CCAAGCTTTCTCAGGCTTTCAGTGGATTCAGTTGTCCACACGTCAGGAGCAGCGGGGCTGGGCTGCTACCCGCCACCCGGCTAGCTTACGCCCGGAATAATTACACAGAAACTGTATTCTTTTAAACACTGCTTGGCCCACTAGCTCTAGCCTTTTATGGGCTAATTCTCACATATTAATTTAGCCCATTTCTAATCATCTGTGTAGCACCGCTAGGTGCGCTTACCTGGAAGTTTCTAGCCTACGTCCATCCTGGGTCGGAGCTTCATTGCGTGTGCCTCAGAGAGCAGAGCTATCACGTCTACCCAGGAGGAAGGAACAATTGGTATGATGGGTTTGCTGAAAACTTCAAGGCAGCTATAAATGAAATAATGACTTGTTTTCTGTCTACCCCACACCAGGCATGGTGTCTTCCCACTTTCTATACATTGTCTTTAAGCAACTTAAGTCCAGATGGGTCCTTCTTTACAAACGGTTCAGCTTGGTTTTGACTACGGTGATAGGAGAGCAATGTGGTTTGTATTTAGTGAGACATTCCTTGAATATTGAATTTTGGTATTTTCCCAGGCTGGGGATAAATGGCACGAGCCTTTCGAGATGCTGGACAGCAGAACAAGCCACAGTCCCCAGGGAGCTGCAGGATGCTGATGTTCTGTGGTATCATTGCTGAGTCCTGACATTCCATTGGTTAGGTGGACTCAGTATGAGTTAAGACTGTTAGTGTTTCTACAGGAATCACAGCTCCAGATGTTAGAATTAGGTTAGTAAAGAGCTATCTTAGCTAGGGTTTCTATTGCTGTGATTAAACACCATGACCAAAAGCAACTTAGGGAGGAAAGGGTTTATCTCAGCTTAGAGTTTTATATCATAGTCCATGAAGCAGGGATCTGGAAGCAGGAACTGAAGCAGAAGCAAGCCGTGAAAGAATGCTGCTCACTGGCTTGCTTGCTCCTGACTTGCTCAGTTTGCGTCCTTGTACATCAGGACCACCTGCCACTTGTCTGTGGGTAGGACCACCTGTCCAGGAGTGACACCACCCACAATGGGGTAGGCCTTCTTCTGTCAATCATTTATCAAGACAGTACTCCATTGATTTACCTCTAGGCCAGTCTTAGGATGCATTCTCTCAGTTAAGATTCCCTCTTTCAGGGGCTGGAGAGATGGTCCAGAAGTGAGAAACACTGCTGTTCCCCCGTGTCAGGTGACTCACAACTGCCTACAATTCTGGCTCCAGGGAATTCACTGCTGTGGATTGACTGCTCTCTTCTGGCCTCTGCAGGAACCTGCGCGCGCGCGCACACACACACACACACACACACACACACACACACACACACACACACACACACCAGGGAGGGGGAGAGAAATAAGAAAATTCTCTCTTCAGATATGTCTAGGTTTGTGTCAGATTGATAAAAAACAGCCAGCACAATTGACCCCTTGTCAGCTTGCCACAAATGTATCACCTATTAAGCAGTGATCTTTCCTTTTTGTTTACCCTCAAAATATCATATTAATATCAATATTACAACATAAAACATTTCTAACTTTAAAAACATTTCTAACATTTCTAACTTTAAAAGTCCCTGTATTTAGGTTCAGGTTCCCTCTCCCTCTCCATCTCCCCCCTCCCCCTCCCGCTCTCCCTGGACAGGGTCTCTAAATCAGTGATTCTCAACCTTCCTAATGCTATGACCTTTTAATACAGTTCCTCTTGTGGTGACTGCAACCATAAAATTATTTCATTGCTACTTTGTAACTATAGTCTTGCTACTGTTATGAATTACAATGTAAGTATTTGTGTTTTCTGGGGGATGTTAAGTGACCCCTGTGAAAGGGTCATTCCACCCAAAAGGGTTGGAAACCCACAGCTTGAGAACCCTTGCTCTAAATTGTCTTAGTTGTCCTGGAGCTCATTCTGTAAACTAGACTGACTACTGACTCTAAATCTGCCTGCCCAATTCAGACTTTTATAAACTATCAATGGTCACCTTCAGAGTTCAGCCCTCTCTAAAATGTAAAATCAAAATTAACTTAAATACGTTCTTACTCTAGTAGGGAAGAACTAGGTCGTAGTTACATTCAGAAGAAAGCAAAACCAAAAACATTTAGTGAAAAAAAATTCAGTGCTTGACATCTAGGACCCATTTGCCATTCTTTTGGGCTCTGAGGGGCGTGGGCTATGACATCTCTCCAGCTCTGCCGTCCATGGCACATGGAGTTGCCCTTCTAAGCTCAGGCTGGTTCTACTCCACAGCAGCATCCCATGGTATTGGCATCTCCAAAATACGGGGGTGTGCACTGCAGCTGGGCTGTACAGCCACCAGTAACCTCCTCAGGCTCTCTGTAGGGAATCTGACTAAACCAAAGGTGTGGTTTTTTTTTTTTTTTTTTTTTTTTTTAAGTGTTTGGAGACAGGAATTGTCTTTGTAGCTTTGGTGCCTGCTCTGGAACTTACTCTGTAGACCAGGCTGTCCTTGAACTCACAGAGATCTGCCAGCTTCTGTCTCCTGGTGCTGGGATTAAAAGCATATGCCACCAGTACCACCCAGCCACACACCAAAGTTAATAAGACTTTTTTTTTTTTTTTTTTTTGATTTTCAAGACAGGGTTTTTCCGTAGCTTTTTGGTTCCTGTCCTGGAACTAGCTCTTACAGACCAGGCTGGCCTCGAACTCCCAGAGATCCGCCTGCCTCTGCCTCCCGAGTGCTGGGATTAAAGGCGTGCGCCACCACCGCCCGGCAAAGTTAATAAGACTTAAAGACTGTACAATTCAATGAACTTGTATAGTTAGATTTTAGAAATTTCTTCAATAATGTATTTATTTTACTCTTATTTATGAAGGTTTGCATGTGTGTATGAGCACTACATGCATGTCTGTTGCCCATGGAGGTCAAAAGAGGACACTGTGTAATCCCTTCGGATTGGAGTTACAGACACTTGTGAGCTGCCATGGAAATTGAATTCAGGTCATTTGCAAGAGCAAGTGCACTTAACCCCGGAACCATCTCTGCAGCCCTTATGTACGTGTAGGATAGGCTTTCAGAGCAGAAGCTGTGAAGCTTCACATTAAAATTTATACTTTCAATATTGAATATATTTTATGTACTACCACCAACCTCAAAAACGTCTGTGGCAGAATTAGAACTAGAAAAACAATTCACTTATATTCTCTGTTGTGACTGTGTCCACTACCATTCAGTCTTTCCTCATCCCCTGTGGGGAGCCGTTCCTGTTCCCTTTCCATCATGTTGTACGGTACCCACACGGGCATTTGTTTGTGTATATACAGATATCATTGGCTAGATTCTGCATATGAGAACATGCCATTTCTTTCTGAGCGTGTGTGACTTTGCTCAACATTATACGTTCTAAGTCTACCCATTTTCCTACAGTTCTTTTTTAACTTTAGCTTTCTTTAGAGCTGAGTAGTAGTCTATTGTTGTGTGTGTGTGTGTGTGTGTGTGTGTGTGTGTGTCTGTGTGCGCACACACACACCAAATTTTCATTATCCATTTATCTGTTGGTGGACAGCTAGGTTGATTTCAGTTCTTTCTTAGACCAATCTTTAAAAATAGAGATAGGTGGGAAGCAGAGGTAGGCAGATTTCTGTGAGTTTGAGGTCTGCATTGTCTACATAGGGAGTTCAGGACAGTCAGGATTATATAGAAAGGTACTTAAAAAAAAAGACATAGGGAATGGAGAGGTGGCACAGTGATTATGAGCATTAACTGCTCTTGCAGAGGACCTGGGTTCGATTCCCAGCACCCATGTGGTAGCTCATGACCATTTGTAACTCCAGTTCCAGGGTATTGGATACCCTCTTCTGGCCTCCGTAGGCACAGTACTGTCATAACTTGTAGACAGAACACCCATACACATAAGATAGAATTAAAGGGTTTTTTTTTTTCTTTTTTTTTCTTTTTGGTTTTTCGAGACAGGGTTTCTCTGTGGCTTTGGTGCCTGTCCCGGAACTACCTCTTGTAGATCAGGCTGGCCTCGAACTCCCAGAGATCCGCCTGCCTCTGCCTCCCGAGTGCTGGGATTAAAGG
>NW_004949101.1:4292006-4296992 GCF_000317375.1 Microtus ochrogaster | reverse complement strand
TGGAGCCTGTCCTGGAACTAGCTCTGTAGACAGGCTGGCCTCGAACTCACAGAGATCCGCCTGCCTCTGCCTCCTGAGTGCTGGGATTAAAGGTTTGTGCCACCACCACCCAACTAGAAATTTCTTAAAACGTGGTAAGAAGTCACTTCAGTATTAACATAACATTACCAGATTTACTTGGTGGTTTCTTTATTTACATTGTATGGAAGTTAAAATAGTAGTCGGGTATTTGGAATCAGAACAGTTTGAGTGTATTTTGGTGGCGCTGTTATTTAGATTTGGAGGCACAGGATGGGAGCCACCTGTTCAGGGGTAACTAAAATCTGCTTCTTGCGTTTTTAGAGGCTTCGTGACGGAGTGATCAGAGACATTGAGAGACAGAATCAGAAAAAAGAAAACATTCGTCTTTTGGGAGAACAGATTATTTTGACTAAGCAACTTGAAGCAGAAAGAGAGAAGATGTTGGAAAGAGGATCTCAAAACACTTGACTTTGTGAAAATTGATGGGGCAGTGCTGGGTTAATGTGTATATATGTGGGTTGCACGCATGTGTGTGTTGATAGAGAATAGCCAGCGAGATGTTTCCCCCGAAAGTCACTGTCCATATAAACTTTATTAAATAAAGGACAGTGGATCCTGTCTGTTGAGTCACTTTTACGAGTCTGTTCTGTCTGGAAAAAGTACTTGTGGGCAGACGCTCTTCTGAAGTTGTCTGGGGATTCTTGCTGCAGTCCCTGTCAGGAGTGCTTGTGCGCAGGGAAAGATGGAGAGCAACATCCACCTGGCTGGACTGCTAAGTCGGCATGATGATGAGGCCACAAGAACATCCACCTCGGAAGGGCTGGAGGAAGGAGAGGTGGAGGGAGAGACTCTCCTGATTGTCGAGTCAGAGGATCAGGCATCTGTGGACTTATCTCACGACCAGAGCGGGGATTCCCTCAACAGCGATGAAGGAGATGTGTCGTGGATGGAGGAGCAGCTGTCTTACTTCTGTGACAAGTGCCAGAAATGGATCCCAGCCAGTAAGGAACTTCTCAATTCCTTTGATTGGTCAATCCCTGTGTGATGGTTTGTTTTCCAGTCTGAAAAACACTAATAAAATAGACTTGAATAAAAAGATAATTACTATATTTATTATTATTAGTCTATTTACCAAATGTAAATTTATACAAAAACACATTTTTTTTTGTTTTTAGCTTTTTAAAACATTCATTTATTTTATATGTATGTGTGTGTGCCTGAGTGTATGTGTACCATATACATGCCGTGCTTGCAGAGGTTAGAAGAGACGTCAGGTCATGTGACACTCAATTATACATGGTTGTGAGCCACGTGTGGGTGCTGGGAACTGAACCTGTGTCACCTGTAAGGGCAGTAAGTGTCCCTAACTGCTGAGTCATCTCATCTCTCCATGCTCACAAAAACACATTTGTATTAATAAAAATTGTCAACCATTCTCTCATTGTTAAAGCATTCTGAAGGGTAGCCCAAGAAAAATTAGGGATCCTATGTTACTTAAGGAATTTATATTTTTCTAACAAGATTATGCTGTGGGTTGGGGGGACACATTCTGTTGCCAGTATAGAATTAAAGTTCAAGTTCACAGAACTTACTGTGTTGTATTTGACATTTGTGGAGTGCAGCTCTTGTCTTCTCACGGGTGGTCAGAACTGACAGTGCAAGGTGATTGCTTCCTGCCTTTACACCAGACTTATTTCCCACCGTGGACCTCTTTCATCTGCTGGAAGGAGTCACAATGCACAGACATTGAGCGTCTCAGCCCTGTTTCATAGCATGTTCTGCCAGCCGTCATGGTTCTTACCACAGCACTGGCCTTTGGGCCAAAGACAGCAAAGGATGAGTGCCGGAGGAACGCTCTGTGCAGAGTTCACAGCTAGTGCAATGGAGCCATGGTACACTTAGTCAGGGTGGTCGTTTTCTTTTAAAAATGGACTCAGTTTATCAAAAATAGTTTAATAGAAAACAAACCTGGAATTGATGGTTTATTTGGTTTTTGGTTCTCAGCTATCTAGTAGAGCTGGGTTTTACCCCAAATCTCTGGCTTTCCCGCTGTCCTCACAGGGTAGATTTTAAGGTGACTTTCTTGATGGGGCCCTGCTAACTTTTTTAGGGAGGTAGATGAACTTTTCATTCTTTCTAAATAATGCTTTGTGATTCCTAGGATGTTGTACATTTTGTTTTCTCTGGAATATGGGGCAGCTTCCCTGAACTTCTTTTCCACAGGAGCCTTCCTCTAGCCATTTCTATTCCCCCCCGGGCCCAGTAGACCCCTATCCCTCCCTAATGGGATTGGGCATCCATTTTTTTGCTATGCTTTACTCTGCCCTGTGGTGCACTTTATATTTTACTTTGGGAGTTTACATGCTGCACAAAACATCAACATCACGTAGGAGCTTTAATGCAGAGTCCTCACCGGGCTCAGAGACTGAAGCATTTGACTTTGGGCAGACATGGTCATAGTAAGGAAAGAAAACCCAGGCACTCTGATGCTCCACGAGATTCTAGCTGCAGTGCAGTTGTGTTCACCTGTGATCTCTACTACGTCCAGACTGCTAGCCCACGAGAGCAAGTGTGGCTCATGTCTGCCTTGGACACTGCATATCCTGTTCCTAGTCTGGCGCGTGGCTGGTGGTACAAGCTCAGGTATTCTGTGAAAGAATGTTGAAACCTGCCTGGAGGAGTCAGGAATGTGGCTTCTGGGAAATCCAGTTAAAGCAATCATACCTGCTTTTCCAGGACCTTTTTCCTTAAAAGCTAAGGAGCCACAGGTTCTAGGAGGGGCATGTGCCTGACTTTAGAAGGAGAGACAGCTTTTTCTCTCCTCTGCTACTGTTCTGGGTCGGCTGCAGAAAACAAAAAACCCACCATGGGAAACTTGGAAAACCTGGTTGATTAACTGAGCCTTTGGGTTGCCACTGCATGTGCTACACCCATGATGTGACTTGTGTTTTTTCTCGTAGGTCAGCTGAGGGAGCAGCTCAGTTACCTTAAGGGCGATAACTTTTTCAGGTTTACCTGTTCTGATTGCTCGGCAGATGGCAAGGAGCAGTCTGAGCGGCTGAAGCTGACGTGGCAGCAAGTGAGTACCAAGCTCTTCTAGATGCAGCAGGTTGGGTGCCCAAGAGATTGGAGTGATCAGTGAGGAACTTCAGAGTGCTGTGGGGATGGGGTACTTTACACTTCGCAATAAAAATGGGTACAGTGTGTGGAAAGAGCTTCATGGTTTAAAAAAATGCTTGATGCTAATTTAGTGAGTTCTTGAGAATCTGAATCCATTTCATTTATGTCATACCAAGCTTAGACTCAAAACCAGGCCCACATTTTCTGGCAGTCGTTTCTGGCATAATAAAACCAGAGGTGGCTACACTGGAAATAGATTTGGCAGAAACAGTTTGACTTGATAACCAAGACAAAGTAACCAACCGGTTCAGCCTTCCTGCTTTTGAAATTGGAGACAAGTCTTTGTTGATGGATACTTTTAGCTATTTCATTTTTTTCTTTTTTTTTTTTTTGTTGATACTTTTAGCTATTTCAAATACCAGCACTCAGTAACCTTTTATTGATCATCAGGCTCTATTAAGTCATATTAAGTTGTTTGGTTTTATTTTAATTTTAATATGCATATATATATAGTAGGGTAACAAGGTATAGCAGTCTTTAAGTTAAAAATAAAGAGCTTTATGGTAACCTGGTTGTATTGGTGTTTGTGATGCGGGTGTCAAGCTCATGGCCTTGCTTCCATTTAGTGCTATATCATCTGTGAACTGTGTTCCAGACCCCCTAGGTGCCTTGCTTTTTAATTTATTTTTATTTATTTGACATCTACTGAGTGCTTACGGTGAACCAGGTACTTACTATTTGAGGTCTGGAGAGTGCTCTGGTGGGTGAGCCAACTGAAGCCTCCACCCTAGGCCTTAGGGGCCACTGACATTCCACAAACAGATAAAAGTGATAATTACCCAGGCACTTTCTCCTTTGAAGAAAACAAACGGGGAAGATTTTAGATGTGCTGGATTGGGCACTTGGGGTGTTTCTTATAGACTGTAGTTGCCATAACAACCTGAACGTTGTCTTCATCACCAGTGCTTATTAGGTCACCCCAGGAGACCCGTCTATTAACTTGGGATGCTGCTTTGACTTGTCAAGAATACATAGGTAGAGAGTGTATAGTCTTGTGGGGGTCACAACTGCACTCCCTCCCCCCGCCCCCGTTGATGGCATACTCTACATAGGCTAGGTGTGTTTCTAGGAAGAGAATTGCAAATACACAGGTAGACTTGTATTTAGCCTGCAAGTAGCATCTCATAAAAGCTGTAAAATAGTGGAAAGCAAATGTAAGTGATCATTTTCAAGAATGTTAGCTTTCTAACTAACATGTTAGAAATATAATGTTTTTAAGAGAAATTAGTTCTTATATTCCTCAGAATATGTAATATTATGTACTATTGGCTCCATGTATACTTATCCAGGTTATCACAGATTGAGGAAACTTTTCACTTTTAGAAGATATTTTGGTTGTGGATAATACCCTGAAAGGGAGAAGAGATAAATTACATATCTTGGATAGACATAGAACTTAGGTATATGTTCTCCTAAGTTATCAACTAGCGTTTCTGGCAGCAACTGGAAAAACCTGTCTTTTACTGGAAACCTGAATGAGAACCAACTAGTCCCAGTAACTTCAGTGGGAGCTCAGATACTTAGAGCATTATAGTTTGTGTTTTCAGCTTTTGAAATCTCAAACTTTGATTTATTGAAGAAGCAAGGAAGATGCTTGCAACACACAGCATTTTCTTTGCATTACAAAATCCTACCAGTGCTGGGCGGTGGTGGCGCACGCCTTTAATCCCAGCACTTGGGAGGCAGAGTCAGACGGATCTCTGTGAGTTCGAGACCAGCCTGGTCTACAAGAGCTAGTTCCAGGACAGGCTCCAAAACCACAGAGAAACCCTGTCTCGAAAAAAC
>NW_004949101.1:4281942-4291906 GCF_000317375.1 Microtus ochrogaster | reverse complement strand
AAAAAAAAAAAAAACAAAACCAAAATCCTACCAGTAAAGATCTGCCCTCTCTTCTTTCTGGTGACTCCTGACTTGCTGCACAGAGGAGAAATTGCGAAACACCTTGGGGACATTCGCACATTCTTGTCCTGGACCTCCTTCTGACACAGGCAGGCATTCCTTGTCTGCATGCCTCTTTCTGGGTCCTTCAGCAGGCAGCTCCCAAGTGACCACTGTGTCTTCAGTCAGATAGCCACGACGGGCCCTGGAGATACTTTGTGCAGAAGACCAGCTTCCTCACGGTGAGCTTGGTCTGGTGTAGTGAGTAGAAAACTGATCTGACATTTAAGACCACATGCTGGAAGAGGAGGAACAATAGATCTCTTCAGATTAGTATATAGTGTGTCTGATGAACACTGGTAACAGAAAAGCCATTTTCAAGTACATAACTTGTAATTCATGAAATATGTTAAGCTGGAAATAAAGGCAGGCATCTATGCTCGAGACCGGCAGTGAGTACATGTTTCTGAGTAGGAGGAGTCTGAGAATAACAAAGCTTATTCCATAACTGAGGTGTCTGTTGAATGATAATTTTTTCTTTGTGTGGTAAGAGACATAGAATATAAGATGTACTCTTTTTCGTTGTTCACGTGTAATCATCTCCAAAACTTTATCTCCCCAAACTGAAACTTCATGTCCATGACTCTCCGTGAGTTTTAATTGTTTAAAGGGAGTCACTTATTGACTCTTGTTGCCCTAATGTAAAAATAACTGGGAGACACTTGAACAGTGTGTTTGTGGGGGTAAAGTGGTGGCATAGTTCCTGGGCCCTTTGCATGGTGTAGATGTGGACATAGCTCTTCTCGTAGAGTCGCTGGGGTGGGGATGGGGGATTAATGTGGTGACCACACCTGATGGTGGCTTTAATTGCAGTTTATCAGACCTCCTTGTGGAAAGGATTATTTAAGAATTCTTTTCTAGACTCTGTTCTCTGTTTGGTTTCTTAGACTCGGTTAAGTTAGGATGTTTAGAAGATTTATTTTATGTGTATTTGTATGTGTTTGTGCACGTTTGAGAGTGCCTACAGAGGCCAGAAAAGGGTGGTGTTGGGTCACCTGGAGCTGGAGTTAAGTTACAGGCAATTGTGAGCCACCTGATGTGGATGCTGGGAACTGAATTTGGGTCTTCTGGAAAAGCAGAATCTCTCTAGCTCCTGTGATTTTCATCGTAGGAAAAGATCGTGGTTTTCAGTCACTTCTACAGTTTTGTTCACTTGTACAAAATTGTATATATAAAACATCTGTATAAATATAGATGCCAGGAATTGTCTGAAAGCATAGCTAAAAACTGAAATACTAAAAACTGGCTTCTTATTCTTTGTTATTATTTATTTCTGATTTTTTTTTTTGAGACAGGATTTTACTATGTATGTAGGCCGTCCTTAAGTTCACAACCCTACCCCAGCCTCCTGAGTACTACAGTACAGTAATAGGTACCTAACTACTTATAGCAAAAGTGCATGTTTCTTTTTTTACATAGAAACTTCAAAGGAATTAAGATTTTATTTTATTATTTTTGTGTGTGTGTGTGTGTGTGTGTGTGTGTGTGTGTGTGTGTGTGTTTGCACATATGTGCAGGTGTTTGTGCAAGTCAGGGCTGTTGGATCCCCTGGAACTGGAGTTAAAGGCAGTTAGTTGTAAGCTGCTTTGTGGGTGCTGAGAACTGAACCCTGGGAGAGCAGCATGGGCTGAGCCAGCCCTGCAGTCCCCAGCATTTATTTCCTGATGGTGGATTTCAGAAGCTTTTTACTTCTTTCTTGCTCTCTTCCGTGGTATTGAAATCTATATTGATATATGTCTTTGTATTTCTGGATCATACTTCCATAGTAGGCCAGGAATCATTGTCTATAAAGGTAACAGGATTGGACTAGATAGGAGTTGGAACACTGAGCATCAGGGTGTCTTGGAGCCCTCTGTGAATGGGATGAACAGCCAGGCCTTTTAGTTCCCTGCTCCTTGTTTAGTGCTGACTCCAAATGGCTGTGTCCCTGAGTAGATGCCTGTAACATTGCCCAGCTCTGGAATTTGGAGTCTTGTCTTTGCCCTGTAAAAGGCTTAGAAAAGTATGCATTCAGAAATGAATTTTAAAGCCTTGGATAAAGGCTTGCACCATCAGTCAGAGCATGCTGTGTGGAGTCGAGCTGCTGTGGATAGCAAGGTGCCTGTGCTAGAGCCTCCTGACCGGCCCAGCCACACACCAGCCCTCGCCTGTGACACATCCTGAGCAGTTGTACTTCATGACTGCGCTAGTGAGAACTTACACGAGCAAGAAAAGACAGCCCGGATTATTGCAAGAGCCAATCCTCTGTGTCCTCCGTTCCGTTCCCCCGTTCCTACTTGGAATCTAAAACAGAACAGCTTTCCCCATGGATACCCTCCCAGCCCGTCTTCCTTTTGTGTTTCAGGTGGTCATGTTGGCAATGTACAATTTGTCTCTGGAAGGAAGTGGACGTCAAGGTTATTTTCGGTGGAAAGAAGATATCTGCGCTTTTATTGAGAAACATTGGACTTTTTTACTAGGAAACAGGTAACATGATTTTACAACATCTTATACTGGAATAAAGATGTAAACAAGATATACAAAAGCTGAGAACCTAATGTAACTGATAGGGGTTTACAGTGTAGCTCAAAGGGGAACTGTATACCAGAAAATGTGGGTTCCCACTGTTTTCTCATTCTGCTTCCAGGGGAGAGTTTTCTTTTCTTATCTTCCTTCCTTCTTTCCTTTCTTCCTTTTTTTTTTTTTTTTTTTTTTTTTTTTTTTTTTGAGATAGGGTTTCTCTGTGTAGCCCTGACTGTCTGACTGTCATGGAACTGACTATAAACCAGGTTGGCCTCGAACTCAGAGATTCACCTGCCTCTGCCTCTGCTTCTGAGTGCTAGGATTAAAGGTATGTGCCACCACTGCACGGCTTTCTTCTTAGGTTTTTAAAAATGAGTTTGAGTAACTAACTTGAGAAAACAGGCTTGTGATGTCCTTTTAAAATGGGGGGCATAGAGGTCCGAAGAGAAACACAAAGGCCAATTAATACCTGTACCCATTAGGTTGCTTTCAATTCATCGAGTCTTACAGTTTTTTTCTCTTATTAACTCTAGAGGCACATTACCCATACTTTTTGCCCACAGTGCTAAGCAAGGTTTGCCACATTAACACACATATGGCTCATTTATTAAGTGTTCTTGCAGTGCGCGCGTGTGTGTGTGTGTAAGAGAGAGAGAGAAAGAATTTAGGTATACTGTATGCCTGCAGGTACCCACAGAGGTTGGAGGGTGTTGGACCCTTTGGAACTCAAGTTACAGAAGGTTGCAAGTCACCTGATAAGGGTGTTAGAAATTGAACCTCTGCCAGAGCAGTAAGTGCTCTTAACTACCGATCCATCTCTGCAGCCGCAACAAAATAACATCTTATTTTGTTTGATATTTTCTTTTTTTTTTGGTTTTTCGAGACAGGGTTTCTCTGTGGTTTTGGAGCCTGTCCTGGAACTAGCTCTTGTAGACCAGGCTGGTCTCGAACTCACAGAGATCTGCCTGCCTCTGCCTCCCGAATGCTGGGATTAAAGGCGTGCGCCACCACCGCCCGGCTGATATTTTCTTTATGTTATAGTTTAATTGGTAACTAGCTTCTTATTCTCCTTAGTTGTACATAAATAGTGTATCTTAGTCAATGGGTTTTAGAGTTAATAGAATATGATAGAACATAGTCATAATAGTTACATTTTTAAAAACTATCTGAAAGCTGTGTGGTGGCATGCCACTTTAATTCCAGCACTCTTGAGGCAGAGTTAGGAGGACATCTGTAAGTTCAAGGCTCGCCTCATCTCTAAGTTCCAGGCCAGCAACGGCCACATAGTGAAACCTTCTCTTAAAAACAAAACAAAAAGTGAACAGCAGCGTCTGGAGAGTTGACTCAATGGTTAAGAACACTTGCTGCTCTTACAAAATACCCAGGTTTGATTCCCAGCACCACATGGCAGCTCCCACTCATCTGTACCTCCAGTCCCAGGGACTCTGAAGACCTCTTCTAATGTCATGAGCACCTGGGACACATTGTACAAAAACACATGGAGGCAAACATTCATGCACATAAAATAATAAACAAATTTAACAAAACAAAACAAAACCTCAACTACCTGAAGATGCTCCTGGCCCAATACTGTCCCCACCTTTTACAGACTCACTTGTAGAACTAGTTTAAGGAACTATGTTTGAGCTCTGGAGTTTAATAAGACTTGTATCTTCTAAGGATTCAGTGGTCAGTTTCAGTTCTTAGCATCATAGCAAGTTACATGCCACCTACTTCCAGCCTGAGGCAGGGAGCTGTCTACACCTGACCTGTGCCTGCTTGCAAATAAACTATAGGACCCAGGGCAGCCCAAAACAACTTTCTACAAACACTGCGTATTTCTGTTGTGGTCACAGTTACAGCAGACAGAGACAGCAGCCAGTGTCACTGCATCTCCCCTCACTGCGAGTGTGGGTAATAAAGTTACAGAAGTGGTGAATAAGCACATAAAAAGATGCTCAAAGTCACTAACCACTAGGAAGATGCAAGTAAATCTGCTGTGAGCAACCACTTTACCTTACAGGGCAGCCATCTGAAAATAAATGGGCATGGTGGTACATGCCCATAATCCCCATTCAGGAGCATGAGGCAGGATGATCATGAGTGTGAAACTAAACAGAGGCTATGTGGAAGTTTAGACAGCAAGTGAAAGCCTTCTCCTTCTGTCTGCCAGTGAATGATGCCTGTAATAGCACACCCACATACCCTGGACAGGAATGTAGAATTGCATGAATATACAGTCTGGTGACTCCTCGGAAAGCTAAATGTATAATTATCATAGCTAGCAGCTCTACTCTGGTCCTCTCAGTAACTAATGTGAGGACACAATACCAGTCTATCCACACCCGAATTCATAGTATCGTATGTCCATCTAATGGAAAGAGTGGTCTTAGAAAGGAAGAAGATTCTGCCATGTGTTACAGCATGCATAAATCTTGAAAACACCATGCTGAATGAACTCAGTCATAAATACACTGTATGATTCCACTTACACTAGGCAATTAAAGTAATGAAATATATAGATTCAGGAAGTAGAATGATGTTTGTCATCAGTTGCAAAACAGGGCAGACTTTGAGAGTTGTTTGTTTAATGAGGGTAGAATTTGTTTTGTACCATAAAATGAAGGTGAGTGATGGTAGTGGTTGTAGGATATAAATGTGCTTAGGCTACTGGACTGTGCACTATCTCCAAAAACAACAACAAACCCCCCCCCCCAAAAGGGGTGGGGATCCTGTCACAGGCTACAAGAATAAACCTTTACGACATCATGCTAAGGAAAATAAACTCCTCACAAATAGACAAGAACTGTGGTCCCACACAAATGAAATACTAGCATGGTCAAAAACACGGGTGTTTGTGGGGCTGGAAGAGAGAAGGGAGAGTTGAACAAAGTGTGTAGCACTTCAGATTTGCTGGGTCAAAGAGTTCCAGAGATCTGTGCACAACAGTGTGAATATTCTTTTTTTGTTTGTTTGATTTTGTTCTGTTTTGTTTCACAAGATAGGGTTTCTCTGCGTAGCTCTGGCTGTCCTGGAACTCACTCTATAGACCAGGTTGGCCTTAAACTCAGAGATCCACCGGTGCCCGTGAGAAAGACGCTATGTGACAGATCTCACGTGGAGGGGTTTTTTACTAGGGGAAAGAGAATGTAAAAGGGGAAGGGGAGACTGGCCTCTGGAGACAGGAACAGCAGAAGAGCAAAAGGCAGGGAGAGGGGAGGGGGATCAGATCAGACAGAGAAACAGAGAGCAATGGGAAGTGGGCAAGGCCCTTTACAAAGGGAACACAGGGAATGCTCTTAGTGACTGCAGCTGAGCACCTATCCTGTCAGGACCCCAAGGGCAGGCCAGTACAGGTGCCTGAATACCAACATTCTTCTCTTTTTATTTATTATAAAAATGTGAAGCGTTAGAAACGGGTAACAGGCCGGGCGGTGGTGGCGCACGCCTTTAATCCCAGCACTCGGGAGGCAGAGGCAGGCGGATCTCTGTGAGTTCGAGACCAGCCTGGTCTACAGAGCTAGTTCCAGGACAGGCTCCAAAGCCACAGAGATACCCTGCCTCGAAAAAAAAAAAAAAAAAAAAAGAAAGAAAGAAACGGGTAACAGGTGAGGTGGGGACGAGGATGCTGTGTTCTCATGCTTCATGCTGACCTGGGGGTGTTGCATTTTGGGGGGTCTGAGAAAGCTGGGACAGCTAGCTGTTCACTTCACTGTCCAGGCTCTGTGGAGCTGTCAGGTGCTACGTGGACCTAGCAAAATGTTGTTCAAGGTGGATCCAAGTTGACTCCCTGGAGCTCACAAGAAACATACACACAGAGGTAAACAGGAGTTAAGTAAATTAAAAGAAAAGGAAAACCGGTGGGTGTATGCTGAACAAGAGGAAGCTGGCTTCTCCATCTGACCCATACCTTGCAGCAAACAGGACATTTAGAGAGGGAGAGCAGGTAAACACAAGCAGAATTTGGAGCTTGAAAGAAAAAGAAAGTGGAGAATTCTTTCTCTGTTCCCTTAGGTAAGGCGGCATGGGCTGGACAGGTTAAAACAGTGAGGATGTAGGAGAGATCTGTGGGGCCCAAAGAAGCCTTTGCACATGGCCTTGGGGACCCATGTAAGCTGCAGCTCTTGGCTGAAGGTTTCCCTTCATTTTCTAGAACATGTTTGTTCCTTTTGTCTTGTGGCTGTTAGATTGTCACCTCTTGTGAAAGAGTTAGTTTTTGAGAATTTCTGATAATTGATTTATATTTGCAAAGTGGAAATCGTGGCCATTAAAGTAATTTTCAGCGTATGAATAGTTGACCTTTGGCATGTTTTGTAGTTGAATGTTTTTCTCTGTCCCTCTGGTCCCCTGAACCAGTTTCTTTCCCACTCACGAGCTCCTGCAGCCACTTCTGAAATAACCACTCAGAGGCTCAATATCAATTACAATTGTTTGGCCAATGGCTCAGGCATATTACTGACTAGCTCTCAATTAAATTAACCCATTTCTAACTAACAATCTGTGTATTGCCACTAGGCTGTGGTTTCCAGTGATGCTCCTTCAGCAGCCACATGGCGGCTCCTTGACTCCAGCTTCCTTCACTCTGCATCTCTGTTTGCATTTCCTGTCTACCTATATTTTTCCTGGTCATTGGCTGAAAAAGCTTTATTCATCAACCAATAAAAGCAACCCATATTCGCCCTGTATAGGACATCCCACATCAATGTTTCTTCACTTTGTTAGATCTGCTGTGTCTGAAGCATGCCTTAGAACCACTCTAGTATGTCAGAGCACACTGAATCAGACAAAGATGTGTTCTTCTCCAGGTGAAGCAAGCTATTCACTAGGACTAATGATTAACTGTTACCAGTGCCCAGGCTCATAGTCAAGAAAGCTGGCTTGCATTTTTGATAATCCTGCCATGGTGATAGATAAGTCGCTATTTTTTTTTTTTGTGTTGTTCATTGTTTTTTCCAGACAGGGTGTATGTAGCTTGACTGTCCTGTCCAAAACTTGCTTTGTAGAACAGGCTGGCCTTGAACTCACAGAGATCTCTTGCCTCTGTTTCCTGAGTGCTGAGATTAAAGGCGTGTGCCAACATGCCTGGCTACGATATATGTTTTATGTTTGAATTACTTCATTTGATCCTCTTAGTCACCCTATAATTCTGTTACCCTGCTTTCACCAATGGAGAAACCAAGGCAGCTGAAAGGTGAGAGCATGGACTTGGAGCCAGGTGGACCCCAGACCTTTCTCTGGGTTGCAGTGCTCTGTCTCTCCATCTGACAGACCGGCACCAGTGAGAGTTTAAGTACAATATGTTTGCTGTGCTGTGATCAAATTGAAGTGTCGGTAGATTTTAAACTGTCTGTATTTTAGGAAGAAGACGTCAACGTGGTGGAGCACAGTAGCAGGTTGCCTCAGTGTGGGAAGTCCTGTGTATTTCCGTTCAGGTGCTCAGGAGTTTGGGGAGCCTGGATGGTGGAAACTTGTTCATAATAGGCCCCCAACAATGAGACCCGAGGGAGAGAAGCTGTCTGCCTCCACTTTGAAAGTGAAAGGTAAAGTGTGAGAGCTGCCCAGGGCCCAAGCTGGAGACTCACCCAGCCTTCCAGCGGTGTCTGGAGCTGTGAGAGCTGCCCAGGGCCCAAACTGGAGACTCACCCAGCCCTCCACCGGTATCTGGAGCTGTGAGACTGGACACTTTCAGTCTCGGGGCTGGGGTGGGGGGTTGCTGTATGTAAACATTATACAAAACATTTTATCATTTCAATAACTAATCAAGTTTCTAAGTCAGGAACTAATCAGGTTACTAGTTTTATCATTTCCTTTGGTGACTCCCCTGCCCCCTCTTCCTTTCTGTCTGCCTGTTTTCACATGGTCTCTGTAGCCAGTGCTGCCCTGAAGCTCACTCTGTAGCACAGGCTGGCCTCTAACTGTGGACAGTCCTCCTTCCTCTACCTCCCAAGTGCTGGGCTTACAGGTGGGAACCACTACACGAACAGAAGATTGTTTTCAGTCTGATTACCTTTCAGCTTTTTACTATGGAGGTTTAAACACGTGAAGGTGGAGAGCCGCGTGATGTACCTGGCCTCCCTCACTCCAGCAGCAGGCACCCGGTGCTGCCCTCCTCCAGTCCTCTGGTACTCACCCCACCCTTGGTGTATCTAGAACCAGGGCTCAAGTGTCAGCATTTTTTTTAAAATATTTATTTATTTATTATGTATACAATATTCTGTGTGTATGCCTGAAGGCCAGAAGAGGGCGCCAGACCTCTTTACAGATGGTTGTGAGCCGCCATGTGGTTGCTGGGAATTGAACTCAGGACCTTTGGAAGAGCAGGCAATGCTCTTAACCACTGAGCCATCTCTCCAGCCCAAGTGTCAGCATTTTATCCATAAATATTTCAGTATGTGCCTTCTGTGGCTCTAGAGATAAGAGTTCTTTCTTCCTTGTTTTGTTTTTTTTGAAACAGGGTTTCTCTGTAACAACACTGGTTGTCCTAGAACTCACTTTCTAGACCAGGCTGACCTCAAACTCACAGAGATCCACCTTCCTCTGTCTCCTGAGTGCTGAGATTAAAGCGATGTGCCACCACAGCCCACTAAAAATCTTTTTAAAGCTTAAAAATTAGCCAGGTGGTGGTGGCACACACCTTTAATCCCAGCACTTGGGAGGCAGAGGCAGGCGGATCTCTGGGAGTTCGAGGCCAGCCTGGTCTACAGAACTAGTTCCGGGACAGGCACCAAAGCTACAGAGAAACCCTGTCTCGAAACCCCCCCCCCCAAAAAAAAAGCTTAAAAATTAAAAAAAATATAATTGTTGTATATTAATGGTGTATGTCATAAATTCCAATATTCTGAAGGTACAGACAGCTGGATCTCTGTGAGTTCCAGGCCAGCCTAGTCTACAAAGTAAGTTCCAGGATAGGCTCCAAAGCTACAGAGAAACTAGTCTCAAAAAACCAAACCAAACCAAGCAAACAAAAAAACTAAACAAATATTCCACAGCATAAACGAATGTAACACATCTTCAACTAATATTCCACCTCAGAGGTGGGGGTGTTTGTCAAATAACATTGAAGAATGTACAGTCTCCGATAATCTCTTCCCAGAAGAGTTACTGCTACCTCTTGTGAATATATTCTCTCTCTCTCTCTCTCTCTCTCTCTCTCTCATATATATATATGTATATATATATATATATATATACATACACACACACACACATACACACACAAAGTGTAACTTGGTATGATAATAATAATATAATAATATAACTTGGTATAATTACACTTGTAATCCAACACTAGAGAGGCTTGAGGCATAATAGTTATGATTTCCAGGCTAGTCTGAGCTACAGCAAGATTCAAAATAAAATGAAT
>NW_004949101.1:4277209-4281842 GCF_000317375.1 Microtus ochrogaster | reverse complement strand
CGAGACAGGGTTTCTCTGTGGTTTTTTGGAGCCTGTCCTGGAACTAGCTCTTGTAGACCAGGCTGGTCTCGAACTCACAGAGATCCGCCTGCCTCTGCCCCCCGAGTGCTGGGATTAAAGGCGTGTGCCACCACCGCCTGGCAATATATTATAATATTAATCCCTTACATTTCCCCTTAAAATGCCTTGGACATCTTTCAGTTGTAGTGCATGTAGATTGACCATATTTTCTTTCATTTTATTGACTGCATTATATGACCACTTTATGGTAACATCAAAACTTTCCCAGTTATCTTAGTTACGGTTACTATTGCTGTGTGGCCAAAAACAACTTAGGGAGAAAAGGTTAATTCAGTTTGTGATACTGCAACATTATTCATCATCAAAAAAAAAAGTCAGGGCAAGAGCTCAAATAAGGCAGGAGCTGGTGCAGAAACCAGGGAGGGGTGCTGCTTTCTGGCTTGCTCTCCATGGCTTGCTCAGCCTGCTGTCTTATAGAATCCAGGACCACCCTACCTAGGGGTAACACTACCCACAATGGGAGAGGTCTTCCCATATCAATTACTGATTAAGAAAATGTCCTATAGGCCCTTCTATAGCCCGATCTTATTGAGCCTTCCTCCTCTCCATTGACTCTAGCTGTGTCAAGTTGACAAAACTAGTCAGGACAACTGTCTTCACACATTTTGGTTGTTTTCTCCTTTGTTGTTATTGTGTGGTTGGTTGGTTTGAGACAGGGTTTTATGTAGCCAAGGCTGGTCTTGAACTCCTGATCTTCCTGCCTCCACCTCTTCAGTTCTGGGATTATATGTGCCACCCTGCCTAAGCTTTTATTTTTAATTCTTATTTTTAAAATAAATTTGTGTATGTAGGGAGGAGGGTGTGCCACATCCTCCTGTGGAGGTGAGAGGGTGACTTGGGGGAGTCGCCCCAGGATGGAGCTCTGGTGGTCACTTTAGCAGATGTCTGGGCTCTTTGAGGCATAGTCTGCTGCTAGGTACTCAACTATAGCCCCAACATCTGAGGCAGTCTCATGTGGCCCAAGCTGGCCTTGACTTCTGATCCTCCTGCCTCTGCCTTCTAAGTACTGTAATTATAAGCATAAACCACTGCCCTAAACTTCTGCCCATTTTCGTTGTCATTATTTTAAACTTTTTCAAATTTTTGTATATGTATATAGTATGATAAGTTACTAAAAACAGTGTTGATGGGTCAGAGGGTATAGTTAGGTAAAGATGTCAGTGGTAATGCCAAATTACCCTCTACAATGTACATTTTATGTTCTACAAAAAAGTCAGGAAGGCACGCCATATTCTTGGTGATCATTATGAAATTTCCCCAGTCATAGCATATGAAAGATAGAATTGATGGTGTTAATTTGTCTAAATTTGCATTGTAGCTTTTGTTTAAGAAAGTTCTTCCGAGCTGAGCAGTGGTGATGCACGCCTTTAATCCCAGCACTTGGGAGGCAGAGGCAGGCAGATCTCTGTGAGCTCGAGGCCAGCCTGATCTATAAGAGGTAGTTCCAGGACAGGCACCAAAGCTACAAAGAAAGCCTGTCTCGAAAAACAAAACAAAACAAAAAAGAAAGTTCTTCCTAGATAAGCTGGTGTTAACTTTAACTCACTGTTTACCTCTGACTGACTTTCTGGCTTTGTTCTTAAGACTCTCGTCCCTTCACTGCTGGGATTATGGGTATGCACCATCACACCCAGGCAAAACTTTTTTGAAAGTGAGGTAAGGTTTTTTTCATTGGGGTAGTCTGAACATTTCTGTATATTGAAGATGGTGCCAATAGTAAATTATGAAAGAAATAGTTAACATTAAGAAGAAAATGAATAGCTAAGGGGATGGAGAGATGGTTTTGCCATTAGGAGCCCTCGAGGCTTTTGTAGAAGGCCGGAGGTCAGTTCCCAGTACCCACGTCAGGGTGGTTCACAACCACCTGGATCCAGCTCCAAGGAATCTGGTGCCTTCTCTCACCTGTACGTAAATGCCCAGAAGCACATACATGTACATAGATCTGAAACATATTTTAAAAAGAGCAGTTAACATAGAAATTAGGTATTCTTTTCTGGCAGCCTCAAAACCAGCGTTGGATCCCATCATCACTGTTGAGGGACTCCGGAAACGGGCAAGCCGGAATCCTGTGGAATCTGCCATGGAATTGAAAGAGAAGCGGTCTCGAACACAGGAAGCAAAAGACATCAGAAGAGCACAGAAGGAAGCAGCTGGCCTCCTTGACAGGAGCACCTCCTCTACCCCTGTCAAGTTCATAAGCCGAGCCCGGAGGCCAGACATGGTTCTGGAGAAAGGGGAAGTGATTGACTTTTCATCTCTGAGCTCCTCAGACCGCACCCCCCTCACAAGCCCATCTCCTTCCCCCTCTCTGGATTTCTCTGCCCCTGGGACACCTGCCTCGCATTCAGCCACACCTAGCCTGCTTTCTGAAGCCGATCTCATCCCAGATGTGATGCCACCCCAGGCCTTGTTTCATGGTAAGACTTACTGTGTTTTCTAGCTTGGGGGTGAACCTGTGCTCTGCCTTCCTGTGTCTTGACAAGAGTCCATTCTGCTTTGCACAGATGATGATGAGCTGGAAGGAGACGGAGTTATAGACCCAGGGATGGAGTACATCCCACCCCCAGCTGGGTCAGCAGCTTCCGGGCTGGTTGGGAGCAGAAAGAAGGTCAGAGCTCCTGAACAGATAAAACAGGAGGTGGACAGTGACGAGGAGAAGCCAGACAGGATGGATGGAGATAGTGAAGACACAGATTCAAACGCTTCTTTGCACACTAGGGCTCGAGAAAAGAGGAAGCCACCCCTGGAGAAGGACGTGAAGCCCAAGGGGCCCAGGTATACACCTGTGAGCATCTATGAGGAGAAGCTGCTGCTTAAGAGGCTGGAGGCATGCCCCAGTGCTGTGGCTATGACCCCAGAAGCCCGGAGGCTGAAGCGGAAACTGATCATCAGGCAGGCAAAGAGGGATCGGGGTTTACCACTGTTTGACTTGGACGAGGTTGTGAATGCTGCGCTTCTGTTAGTCGATGGGATTTATGGAACCAAAGACGGAGGAGCATCCCGGCTTCCAGCTGGACAAGCTACATACCGTACCACCTGCCAGGACTTCAGAATCCTTGACCGATACCAGGTGATGTGGGGTGGAAGAGGGAGTGGGACAGGCAGCACCAGGCAGTGGATATTGTTGCTGTGTGGTATTTGATATCATGAGTAGTTTGGGGAGAAGAAAGCAATGCAAAACTTGGTGGGCCTCCTGTTCAAAAATAGCTCATCATTTAATGCCCCTTCATATATCTGAGTTTCTTTCTCACCCAACATCCAAGAAATAGTCTAGATATTTCTTATCTCTCCCTTGAGGGTAGCTATATGTGGTCTATTTCATGATTTTGACTGACAGGTTTGTTGAGGATATGTAGTATCCTAGACCCTAAGAAGCTGGAGCTGTGGGTATGTAACTGTCTTTGTACTTAGGGCTCAACGTGAAGAACTCTGGAGTCAGTGTTACTCGTGGTGAGTTCCACGAGTACTCAGACAGCATCTAATTCCACTGGGACTGCTGGGCTCCCCACCAGCAGCTGTGATCTAGTTTTGCTGGCATTTGACCCTCATCTGCCTTAACTTTTACCAATCAATGGCTGTGACTATAATCTCATCTCATATTTATATCTCTTTGATTATAAGTGAGGTTGAACATTTTGTGTTTCCTATTTGTTTCTCTGTGAATTGCTTGTTGAGTCTTTAACATTTTTCTGTTGTTCTCTCTGAACTGTCTTGGAAATCTCTGTTGCATGTCTGATTCTCAGTGGCATGCTAGGCACCAGGCCTCTTCCTCTGGTTCTACTTGGAGCTTGGTGTGGGATGCGCTTTCCATCTGATTTCCATCTCCTTCTGGAGTTCTCCCCGTTTCCTGTCCCCTGTTTCCTCTGTTCTGTCTTTTAGGAATTCCCTATTTTGAACTGGCATACCCCCTTCTGTGTAAGGGCCTGATAGTAAATACTGTAGGCTCGGCAGCCCACAAGGTCTGGCTTGTAACTGAGAACCGGTGACAGAAGGAGCTGCAGTAGTACATGGCTCCAGCTGTGCCCCAGGGAGTTCATTTACTGAGATGGGCAAGGGCTAGGCTAGGCCTGAGGGTGCAGAGCACCCTGTGCTCTGATAGGTCCTGAGTTAATATGTGTTTTTTTTGGTGGCATATGCCTTTAATCCTAGCACTCAGGAGCATAGGCAGATAGATCTCTGTGAGTTCAAAGCTAGCCTGCTCTACAAAGGGACGGCCAAAACTACATAGAGAAAGACTGTCTCAAAAAAACAAAAAAGAAGTTTTTCTGTCTTGTTAAATGGTATGTTACTGATTGCTCCTCCCTCAAAGTGTCTTTCCTTGGTCTCCTCGCTTTCCTCTTGTGTTACTTATTACACGATAGTAGACTGATTTTTCCTATATCCTCCTTGTATTAGTTTCTTGCTCAACTCTTTTTTTTAATATTTATTTATTTATTATGTATACAATATTCTTTCTTCATGTATGCCTGAAGGCCAGAAGAGGGCACCAGACCTCATTACAGATGGTTGTGAGCCACCATGTGGTTGCTGGGAATTGAACTCAGGACCTTTG
>NW_004949101.1:4274716-4276659 GCF_000317375.1 Microtus ochrogaster | reverse complement strand
TCTTAACCTCTGAGCCATCTCTCCAGCCCGAGGACCCCATTTTCAATCTGATTTTTTTCTTTGTGGCCTCCTTTTAGCAATGCCCCCTCTTCTGGAAACTCTGAGTTTCCTGTTTCAGCATCAGTGCATTCCCAGTGCTTTGCTGCCCTTGTCTCACCTGACAGTTCTCATCTGGGTCAGCAGTTGTGTAAACTCCCCTGGGGAGAAACATCTCTGTCCTAGTAGGCCAAAGAGACCAAAACAAGACTCCACCCAAGTTTGGGTGGTGAAAACAGTTTAATTAGGGTCACTGTCTTAGTTTCTTTACCTATTGCTGTGAGAAAATGGTTTCTTTTGACTCATGGTTCCAAGTACAGATTCCATCATAGTAAGGAGGTTAGAGCAGGGAGAGCTGGTCAGATGCAGCCTGTTATCCGGAACAGAGAGCAATGCATTCCTGCTGCTCATGTTATCCGGAACAGAGAGCAATGCATTCCTGCTGCTCAGCTCCCTTCTTCTGTCATCCCAGCCAGGTGACAGCCCCACCACCCTGTGGGCAGGTCTTCCCACTTCAACCCTCAGCAGGTATTCCTAGGGACCAATCTCCCAGGTGCCTCTCAATCAGCCTAGATCGGCAGGTCTCAACTTGTGGTTTGCACCCCTCTAACGACCCTTTCATGGGGCTCACCTAAGACCATTGGAAAACAGATATTTACATTCTGATTCATAACAGTAGCAATATTAGTTATGAAGTAGCAACTAATCATTTTATGTGTGGGGGTCACCACAACATGAGGAACTGTACTAAAGGGTCACAGCATTGCGAAGGTTGAGACCCACTGTGACCCTATATTGAGTCTAGTTGACAGTTAACACTAAACAGTAGCTGCTTGCAGAAATGTGACAGATTTCTTATAGGAGCATGGGCAACGAGGAGCAGCTACACCTTTGGAGGGGAGAAGCTCTTCATTAACTGTTTATAGATCTCAGGGAGAGGAGTGACCTCATGAGCACCTTGTATTAACCATTTACTATCTGTAAATCCTTAAGGGAGGGGCATCACCTCCTGTCCCTTCCCCACTCTCAAGGACAGTTAATGAGCCCAGTCTTGTTCAGGTCTCCTTCAGGTAATCACAGCTGCTGAGAGGTCGCGAGGCCACTGGCCATGGCGTGCCTGGAGAATGGCATTCCACGGCAGAGGTGTCTGGTATTATCGGGGCTTCCTCGATCTGTGGTTTGGTGCCTGATGTTAGAGATGCAACTGCTTCACGTGCTTTCTCTTCCCTTTTCCTTCCGTGTTCTCCTCGTCATACCATGTGTAGTTTCCCACAATCCCGGCCATTCATTTTAATCTTTTTTCCCCCCTCTGCTTTTCGGGTTAGGGAAGTTTTATTGACAGATGCTCAAGCTTAGAGAGCCTCTTCTAAGCAATGTGCAGGTTATTGATTAGTCTGCTGCCAAAGGCAGTCTCAATTTCTGTTGCTGCTTTTGGCCCCTCAGCATTAATTTAGTTCTTTCTTGGGATCTCCAGCTCTGTTTAAACTACCATCTGCACGCTTGCCCTTAGAGCATGTAACGTAACAACAACAACAGTTAAATGTCTTCCCAGGAATCTCAGTGTTCCTGTACTGAGTGTGCTTCTGGAGCTTGTTCTGCTTATTCTGGGGCAGCAGGGTGTGTGTGTGTGTGTGTGTGTGTACACGCAGAGGACCACTATGTTCCTGGGAATTAAGACTAGCCTCTCAGGGGAGGTAAACATGCAAGAATTGCTAACTAACAAGGAAATGCTCGGAGGAAGAGAACTGGAATGGAAAGCCAGATACAGGCCCTGAGGCCTGAGAAAGACTGATAGATGTGCCGGGCGGTGGTGGTGGTGGCAGCGGCGCACGCCTTTAATCCCAGCACTCGGGAGGCAGAGGCAGGTGGATCTCTGTGAGTTCGAGACCAGCCTGGTCTACAAGAGC
>NW_004949101.1:4259146-4274616 GCF_000317375.1 Microtus ochrogaster | reverse complement strand
AAAAAAAAAAAAAAAAAAAAGACTGATAGATGTCATGGGATGTCATGGGACCATCGCGACACAGGAGTTTGGTTCAGGAAGATGAGGCCTTGAAAAGGTCCTTGACAGTGGGAATCCAGACAGGAATTGTGAACAGGGTGTGGGGGAGTGGGGGAGTTGATGTTTGATTTTTAAATAGGGTTTCACTGTGTAGCCCTGACTGACCTGGTTCTCACTTAGTAGACTAGGCTGGTCTTGGATTCACAGAGATCTGCCTGTCTCTGTTTCCCAAGTGTTAGGATTAAAGGCGTGAGCTACCATGCCCAGTTTATTTTTAAAAGAAGTATCTGGTCAAGTGGTGGTGGCTCACACCTTTAATAACAACACTCAGGGAGGCAGAGGCAGGCGGACCTCTGTGAGTTCGAGGCCTGCCCGGTCTACAAGAGCTAGTTCCAGGACAGGCACCAAAGCTACACAGAAAAATCCTGTCTCAAAACAAACAACAACAACAACAAAGAGGCATCTGGCCTGTATGTGGAGGCTGTACGGTGTGGGGTGAGAGTGGCCCATAGAAGGCGGTGGTGGTCTGGGCTGGTAGGAGTGGTGTGGAGAAGAGTAGACTGCAGAGGGGAATTCTGTGATATCCACGGGGCTCTCTCTCCCAGAGGGTACAAGTTACCCGACACTGCATTGAAAACCACCCCAAACTTAATGGCTTGCCATAAGAACTGCTATTATTTCTTGGATTCTGGCCTGACTGGACCCAGCTGAATGGTTCGGTTACCTTGTGAGCTGAAGACTGGGTCTCTGGGGTCGTGTCTGTGGCTGCATTCGCAGGTTCCGGCTCCAGGTCCTTGTTGGAGCCACCTGACAGCCATGCATCAAGGTGGAAGAAATTGCCAGTTGTCTTTAAGATTTGGGCTTGAAGTTCTTGGTGCTACTTCTGCCACTTTGATAGGTCAAAGTTCTTTACAGCTGGCTGGGTTCGGGGTAGACTCTGCCTTCTGATAGGAGGAGCCCTTATTATACCTGCAAAGGTGGGAGGAACTGCTTGTGTCCTTTGGAAACTGCACACCACAGCTCTGAAGATTACTTTGAAATTCACTTGAAGCCTTGGAAGAATTTCAAAGCTGGCTTTGAGGAGTTTGGTGTCCAGGCTGGAAAAGTCTGAAGGCAAATTACAAAGGAAAAACCTTGCTCTTTCAACAAGTTATTTTCTGGGCTAAGAGCAGACTGGCTCTAAAAGACAACTCGACTTCTTAGCTTCATCTTGGCACCCCTTTGTGAAGGTCTTTTCATCTTGGTTGGGGCTCTTTGTATTACAACCTTAATTGCAGTGTTGTGTTACTACATGACCCAGGGCCCCAGGTTAGCAGCCACACAGAAGAACCGCTTCGCATCAGTGTGGCCAGTAAGGAGCAAGCATGTGAAAGCAACCAGTTCTGCCCCATACCTGCCTAGCAAACTAAGGCCAGGCCTTTGCCTAGTCTCTGTGGGGCTTCCTTACTGTGGTGACAGGTTTTGGGGCTGGTGAGCAATATAACTCCTATGTCTGCCATATTTACTTAGTGAAAAGGGGGCATAGTAAAAAAAAAAAAGCTCTTTGGCGCTGGCAGCTCTTAAGATGAAACTGTGGTTGTATAATAAATAGTAAATAGCCCACCCATGTTAGTTTTTTTGTGTTTAGTTTTAGGCAAAGACCTGTTAAGTTTATGTCAAAACTTGAGCTTTCCAAATAGGTAGACCTATTTGGAAACAAGACCTCCTCCTGACATGCAGAAGGCTCATTAGACGTGGAAGGTTGCCATTTTTGAGTGCTTTTCTTTTTATATAAACTGTTTCTTTCCCACAGACTGCCTTACCAACCAGGAAAGGATTCCGGCACCAGACCACCAGATTTTTATATCGTTTGGTGGGATCAGAAGATATGGCTGTGGACCAAAGTATTGTCAGCCCGTATACTTCTCGGATCCTGAAGCCTTATATCAGGTATCCCTGATGTCAGGGCTGTCAGGAGGGGTGATCTTGTTGGCTTCTCTACCCAGTCTATAGGGGTAAATATGTCCTGACGTGGAGCAGGTTCAGGCAAGGACAGACAGGGTGGTCCTTTGAAAGAAGTATAGAAAGCAAGAAGACTGAGTTAACTTTGGTTTCTTGGTCATTATCATCATCTTTTTTTTTTTTTTTTTTTTTTCGAGACAGGGTTTCTCAGTAGCTATGAAGTCAGTCCTAGAACTTGCTCTGTAGGCCAGGCTGGCCTCAAACTTACAGAGATTCTCCTGCCTCTGCCTCCCGAGTGCTGGGATTAAAGGCATGCACCACTACTGCCCAGTTGGGTTTTTTTTTGTGTGTGTGTGTTTGTTTGTTTGGTTTTGGTTTTTTTCTTTTTTTTGAGACTGGGTCTCTCTACAGAGCCTCAGCTGTTCTGGGACTTGCTAGTAGACCTGACTGGCCATGAACTCACAGAGATCTGCTTGCCTCTGTCTCCCTAATGCTGGGATTAAAAGCATGTATCAACTACAACTGGCTTTTGTTCACAGTATCAAAATTATTTATATTTAATAGTCTGTGAACTGAAAGGAAAGGAAAGCAGTCTCAGTTGAGCCAGTATCTTAACTGAACATTGGGACAGTTTGTTTTCCATCTTTTTGTGTGTGCGTGTGTATATACACGTGTGTGTATGCGCGTGTGTATGCACGTGTGTGTATGCACGTGTGTGTGCGCGTGTGTGTGCGCGTGTGTGTATGCACGTGTGTGCGCATGTGTGTGCACGTGTGTGCACGTGTGTGTGCACGTGTGTGCATGTGCGTGTGTGTATGCATGTATGCTTGCAGGTGCATTCATCTGTGGAGAACTGTGGTTGACTTTGGGTATCATTATTACTCTAAACCATTTTTAATAAATTTAATTAATCAGTTAATTCTGAAACAGGGTTTACTATGTGTCCTTGTCTGACTGGAACTCATTGTGTAGACCAGGCTACCCTTGAATTCACAGAGATCTGCCTTCCTCTGCCCCTTGAATGCTATGATTTAAGACCTGTGATACCACACCTGGACCACACTTTTTTTTTGACAGTCTGTTGTCAATCTAGAGTTAACTGTTTCAGCCTAGGCCAGCTGGCTTGCAGGCAGCACGTTTGCTCTGCAGCTCTACCGTCACCCTGATCTGACCCCTCGCCTATCCCTCGGCTCTGGGCAAACCCATGGAAAGGCCATTTGTAGGCCCAATGCAACCTTTCTCTTGTGATCTCCAGCTGCCAGTGGGGTTGTGCAGCCCCTCCCTCCTCTGGCCTCTGCTCATGCTAGAGGAGCATCCCTGTGTCAGGCGCTTCTGTTCCTCACTTCACCTCATGCAATCCCCGGTGGGTACCAAAGGAGTCTGGGTTGATCTGAGTTCTGAGTGAATTTAGAAAACATTAAGGCTGCATACTAGCTAGCATATAAAACTGTGTGATATTATAAGCAGTTCAAAGTAGCTGTGAGTCAGATAGCTAGAAGTAATGAGTGTTTTTCTTGACTTGAATTTGTTAATTTTCTGTGGTGCTGAAGACGTGATTATGAGACAAAGCCACCCAAACTCCAGCTCCTGTCCCAGATTCGTTCCCACCTGCACAGGAGTGACCCTCACTGGACACCTGAGCCTGACGCACCTCTCGATTACTGCTACGTCCGACCAAATCACATCCCAACCATCAACTCCATGTGTCAGGAGTTTTTCTGGCCTGGTATGTTCCTACTTCCACGCTAGGCAGATTGATTGTTCTGTATCTATCACCTGGGTCTGTTTTTAAATAGTGTCTGCCATGTGACCCCAAGCTCTTTACTCTTGATTCCATTTAGTTGTCTTTACTAACAGAAATATTAAAGCATAAATGCCTCTCGCTTTCCTAAAAATAAGAAGCAAGCAATTAAAGTAATCAACAGTGTTTTTGTTTGTTTTTCTTCCCTGTTTGTCTCTGCTTCCAGAATAAAAGATTCATCCTGTTTTGCTTCTGCCTATGTTTAGATACCAGGTAATGTCTCTCCAAGATACACAGACTCATAGCTGGGCATGTGAACACTTTCGTTTTTTATCTAATAGTTTTTTGTGTTTTGTTGTTTAGCTATTTCTTAGAGAATGGTAGGACATCCAAAGGTGTTCTTAAGAAGCCAAATGCCCTCTGACTTCAGGACTCGGGGTAAACCAGGATGATTTGTCATTTTATCAGCCAAGACCTAGGTCGCCAATCAGCAATTTCATTGCTAATTATAGCCGTACTCTCTATGGGCCTGCAACCTACAGGACACATCTGTCTTACAGATGTACGGATTTCATCAGGGCAGAGCCCTGCCCTGCTGATGGTCTGACAGTGTGGTCCATCTCTTCTGGGGTGGCACTGGGCTGAAAGTCACATTCTGGGAGTGTCAGCTCCTTCTGCCCTGATGTTAGGTATTTGTCACACATTATTCTCGCCACCTTTAGCATTTACAGTTTATTGTGAAAGCTGTAATAGGAAGATTGTCGGTGGTATGTGAGTGAGGTAAAGAAAATGATGTTAGCAGGCTCATGAGATGGCACAGCAGGTGAAAGTGCTTGTCACCTAAACCTGCATCCTGAATTCTTCCTCAGATCCTACAGAGGAAGGAGAGAACAGATTTGCCACAGTTGTCCTCTGACCTCCACACACATGCAGTGACACATATGCGCTTGTATTCATACATACTCATACACACAACAGGAACAACAATAGAAGAAAAAGAGAGAACACGATGTTGGCATTGTCAAGAACCTTTACCCCTGCTGTGTCAGGGCTCAGTATGTACCTCAGCTTAACAGATTGCAAGAAATGAGGCAACTTTAAAATGTGCCAAATCAAACACATGGTAGACGAGGCGGAGTCAAAGCCAGGTGTGGCCATTCTGAACCTGGAATCTCTCTGCTACCCATCCTGTCCTGTCTCTCTGCTTTTAGCATATGTACTTAGAAAAGACTATGTTAATTTTGATATTTTCTAAAATGCATTTTTCTGATCTGAATGTGTGGTGTCTATGGTAATGGCTTTGCCTCCAATTTGGGGAATTTTTTTTAGCATGCAGGTGTAACAATAAGTACAGGCTGAACAGCTTGTTCATTAGTTCCAAAAAGCACATGGTCTGAATGTCTGGCTGGTTCTTTTCTTTAGGCATTGACCTGTCGGAGTGTCTGCAGTATCCAGACTTCAGTGTTGTAGTCCTTTATAAAAAAGTCATTGTTGCCTTTGGCTTCATGGTTCCAGACGTGAAGTACAATGAAGCTTACATTTCATTTCTGCTTGTCCATCCTGAATGGAGAAGAGCCGGGATTGCCACGTTCATGATCTATCATCTGATTCAGGCAAGTTCTCTCTGCTCATGATTTACCTCTCAGGGCTTCCTAGGAAAACTTAGAGGTGCCATGAGGCTGAGCTGACTTGTTCAGCATAGCCTAAGCAAAAGGAAGCCATTGTCACCTCTCAGGATTAAACCTCCAGCCAGCCCCTAAAATAAGGTTCTATTCTTGGCTTCAGAGAAGCCCCTAGGTGAACATGTATCATAAATAAGACAGCAGAATACCATATGTGAGACTGTAAAAGCACACGCAATGCCTGTGTTGGAATAAGTCTGTTTATAAGCGCCCATCACAGTTGAATCAATAAGCAGTGCACTCCGAATGAATGCAGTGATTTTTTTTTTCCCACAAGCAAAAAGATTATTTTGTTTTGCTTTTTAGGGAAGATATTGATATTAAACCCTGGTTGGCATGGGATTTACTGTGTCAGTGTCTTAGTCAGTGTTCTGTTGCTGTAAAGAGACACCATTACCATAGCAACCCATAAAAAGAAAGCATTTAATTGGGGCGTTCCTGCAGTTTGAGAAGTCCATTATCCTCACAGCTGGAGTATGATGACATGCAGGCAGACAGGTAGCTGAGAGTTGACTGCTGGATCTGATGTATCCCACAGGAATAGAGAGCCACTGGGCTTGGCTTTGGCTTTCGAAACGTCAAAGCCCACCCCTCAGTGACACACTTCCACCAACAAGGCCACACCTCCTGATCCTTCCAAATAGTGCTTTTCCTTGGTGACTAAGCATTCAGATCTCAGCCTATGGGAGCTATTCATATTCAAACCACCACAGTCACCCAGGCTAATCTTGGACAGTCTTCAGAGGGCTCAAATTACAGACCTGAGTCACTACACTGAGCAAGGATTTTTTTGTCTGTTTATTCTGAGTCAGGATCTCACTGTAGCATTGGCTAGCCTTGAACTCCCAGAGATCTACCTCTTTGCCTCTCAAGTATTGGGCCTTAAGGCATGTGCTACCACTTCTGGCCCAGCAATGATTTTTTTCTCATAAATCAATAAACATTTTTATTGTATGAACTAGTAAATGTAGGCAACTTACGTGTTTCTTTGAACTTTAAGGTTCCTGAGGTACAAAACCTCCAAGCAAGAAAATTTTTTTTTCCTCAAGAATTTTTCTGGTAAATTCTGTTTAGAAACTATTTGGTGTAGAAGATTATGCAAGGTGGGTGGTGGTGGCACACACATTTAATGCCAGTACTTGGGAGGCAAAAGTAGATAGATTTTTAGAGGCTAACCTGGTCTATACAGAGAAACCCTGTCTTGAAAATAACAACAAAGATTATGCAATATTGATTTGGGCAAAAGTCTTTGTTTTATTTTGAGATAAGTTTTCCCTCTATACCATAGGCTGGCCTGGACCTTGAGTTCTTGCCTCAAGAGAGGATGGAAATGATAAGGTGTTTTTCTAATGCTTAATCAATTGTTAGTGAAATTCACTTAATAATTCCTAGATGTGGATAGGCATCTTAAAGCATCTTTCTAGAAATCACTTAAGGCAGAGACTGTAAGCCCTTGCCTAGTGTCCACACATGCTGCCTCATGTTAATTCTGCATCCCTTTCTCTCCTTGTGCCTTGTACCCCTCCAGGATGCATCTCACTGCGTTCATCTCTCTCACAGAGTGCCTGGGCAGTTCTCTGGCCCTTTGTTACTAGCAGGGCCTGGAGGAGGGCGGGATGATAACTCAGAAGGCATCCTTGGTGCTTAGTCTGAGGCTTGGCATGGAGGCGAGTCCTTGTTGACTGTTTGCTCAGCTCATCTGTATGAGTAGGCACTTTGTATCCCAGTCAGACTGTAAGCCCAGGGCCCAAATAGGACCCAGTCTGTAGTACCTGGTGATGGCCATGGTTAGGTATCTATGTGGACTGTCTAAAACCACCGCCATCACCCCATAGAATTGCTCTGTGTGCTCACACCATGCTGTTGTCCTTGGGGTAATAATCGTGTTCTGACACAGTGAAAAAATACATAGAAAAAGAAGGAAACTGTCTGTTGCCTTGAATTCATCATTAAATAGTTCTTACCTGTGTGGGCTGGAGTACATCATTCTGTGAGGGCTAATTAAAGAATCTATGCCTTTATGTCCATAGAACCATCTCTGTTCCTAGCAAAAGCCTCAGTTTTGGGAAATTAATTATGTCAGATTTAAAGAGACCTAAGGATATAGGTGGAGAAAACTTCAGGCTTTATAATTAAAATTTTAGTATTTAGAAGATTTTTATATAAGTTAGTATGTTTTCTAGCCCCCCCCCCCCCCGAGACTGGGTTTCTCTGAAGCTTTGGAGCCTGTCCTGGAACTAGCTCTTGTAGAGCAGGCTGGTCTTGAATTCACAGAGATCTTCCTGCCTCTGCCTCCCAAGTGCTGGGATTAAAGGCGTGCGCCACCACCATGCAGCTGTTTTCTAGCATTTCTAGGAAAGGATTTATTATAGGTTGTGGGATAATATAACTGTCATCTATATGGAAAATAGAATTTCTCATTCTCTAGTTCTTTGAGCTTGTCATATTGTTGGTATTGATGTGTCTGATATTTAAACTTAATTAAATTATAAAATCCAGTAATATGGAGGCTGGTGGGCTGACACAGAAAGTAAAAGCACTTGCCTCTGAACCTGGTGGTCTGAGTGTCATCCCTGGGACCACATGGTAGAAATAAAGAACCGACTCCCGATAGTCCTCTTACCTCTGGTCTGTGCAGTATGACATGCATGAGCCCACACACATACCACCCCTGACACATAAAAGTAAGGAAATAAAATTTAATTGAAATAATAAACAGGGCTGGAGAGATGACTCAGCTGTTAAGAGCTCTTAACTTACTGCTTTTGCAGAAAAGCTAGGTTTGGTTCCCAGCACCAACATGATAGCTCACAACCATCTGTAACTTTAGTTCTAGGGGATTAACACCTTCTCACCTCTGAAGACTCCTGCACACATGTGATACATAGACATGCTTTCAGCCATATAGTAAAATAAAATACATAGTATAAATAAATAAATAAATAAATAAATAAATAAATAAATAAATGTAATTCTATAACAAACTATACTCTTTGGCCTTTTGCTTCAGGGTAAAAACAATCTCCCTGCCCCTAGCACATGAATCCCTTTAGTCTTGGGGACGCACAGCTCAGTTGCAGAGTGCCCCTGGATTCCCAGCTGTTGCTGGGTGCTACACTGCCCTGGTTCCAGCTGTTGTTAGGTGCTCCTGTACCTCAGCCCCAGTTCCCAGTACCCCACTTGCTTCCTTCTGAAGACTGTCTTCATTTGTTCATTCTCTTTGTCCCCATGGCTTCACCTTGTGTTTTCCACTCTTTGGCAGACATGCATGGGCAAGGATGTGACTCTGCACGTCTCAGCAAGCAACCCTGCCATGCTGCTGTATCAGAAATTTGGCTTCAAGACGGAGGAGTATGTTCTGGACTTTTATGATAAGTATTACCCACTGGAGAGTACAGAGTGTAAACATGCGTTCTTCCTGAGGCTCCGCCGCTGAGGTGAACCTAGTTCTTCCCAGAGGACAGTGGATGCTGTCAGAGAATGGGCCTTCAGGAGTGTGCAGGCAGTGGTCCTCACAGTGGGCCTGGTCGCCAGCTGGGCCAGTGAAGCCGTGTTCAGTGGTACAGGTAGGAAGCTTCCATCCAGAAACCCTCCAGCAGCATCCTGGACTCCTCTTTCCACACAGTAGTGCATGAGCACATGAGGGCTGCTGAAACAAAGCCTTTGAGAAAGGGCCTGCTCGTCCTGGGTTAGAGCTCAAGAAACCTGAAAGGCGCTGAGGGCTCGCAGTGCCCACGTGGCCTTCTACTGTCCTGGGATGAGAGATTATAAGGAATGGTTCCTGCCCTGCTCCAGCCTGCGGTGTGCTGTCATGCAATCCCAGGAACTATGGGGCATGGAGTCCTTCTACCTCTTGCTGACTTTGGTCCCAGTCAGGAGGAAGAAATTCAATGTTTATCTCCATGCTTCTTGACATGGGCTACCTGTTAGCATCTCCTTGCAGGAACAGTGGCCTGGTATAATTTTCCTTGGCATGGCCCGGGAACATAGCTAGAGAGGAACGGTTAAGCTCGACACAGTAGATGCCTGGCCTGGCCCTTGCCCTGCCCAGAACAGTTGCCTCATAGCAGTGGAGGTGTGGAGTGGTGCAGGCAGTACTGGAGGCCCCATCAACAGGATGAAGCTGCTTCCTATGCTGCAGGTGTCTCTGGACCCTGGAAGTGCATTTCCAAAAGCATCAGATATTCTCAAATAAAACCTTACCGAGTATCAGCTCACAGCCGGGCTTCAGCTCAGTCATTGGCGCTCATCTTGTCTTTAATTAGGAGCAGCGGCTGCTTTCTTTCCCTGTGGACTTGGGTTGGGTTGAGAATCCCGAGAGAGCCGGATGCTCCTAGGATGCTGCCATGCCGTTTAAAACTTCACCACATGGAACATTATTTGGATCTTCTGCCCGTGGACTCTGCCTGCAGCTCGAACCCCTGTGTTGAGGGCAGCGTTTTTCTGTCACCTGGAACAACAGTTGAGGCTCTGTTTCTTTGAGAATTTAGAGCAGCACCGTCTAGCGTTTTCCTATTTTCTTCTTCCTTCTTCCCAAGCACATTCTACCTTTTAAAGGTTTTTGTCGATAATGGGTCATAAGCCCTGTTTTAGTTCCTTTTCTATTGCTCCAATAAGACACCATGACCAAAGCAACTTATCAGAGAGTTTAGTGGAGGCTTGCAGTTCCAGAGGTTTAGAGTCCATGACCACCATGGTAACGGAGCTTGGCAGCAGGCATGCAGACAGACATGGCGCTGGAACAGTGGCTGAGAGCAGACATCTTGAGACAAGCATGAAGCAGAGAGAAAGCTAACTGATGGTGTGGGCTTTGGACATGAAAAAGCCCACTCGAAGTAGCACGCCTCCAGCTACAAGCCCACACCTACTTCTTCCCCGACAGCTCCACCAGCTGGGGACCAAGCACTCAAACATACCGATGGGGCTGCTCATTCAAACAACCATAAGCCCCGTGAAGTAAAATTGAGGAAGTCACATTTCCCGAACCTGGGATCCAGCTTTCAGCTGTCTCGGGTGAATCAAACACCAGTGTGGTAGAGTGGCTTGGGGATATCTCCAGCTTCTGGTGCCGAGGAAGGCCATGATTATGGTTGCTTTAATTCTACTTTACACCCATTTTTAAGGGCTTCGCCTTTCCCCTTCATACAGTGCAGCTTTATCTCCTCCTATTTTACATATTTTTAAACATTATTTTTTTATTTTATATATATGAGTGTTAAGAGTAATTCCCAGGTCTTGTATGGTACACCACCACTTATTTAGTTAGGTATTTCTGAAAATTACACGTTTTCTTATTATCTCACGCTGCTGCTTACTGTCAGTCTGTATTAGTCAGGGTTCTCAAAAGGGACAGAACTGCTAGGATGAGTGTGTGTGTGTGTGATGTATGTGTATATATAGAACAAAATACAAACATTTGTCAGTTATGATATATACATATATGCATATATATATATTTAAGGAGGATGTATTAGACTGGCTTATGGGATGGCATCTGCGTAGTCTTAGGACGGAAGGGCTGAAAGTCTGGTAGTTGTCTAGTTCAGAAGGCTGAATGACTTTGCAGTCCCCATCTGGGGCTGGAGACCGAGAGGATTCCTGGAGGGCTACCAGTCTCTATCGGAGTCCTGAAAGAGTTGAACTTAATACCGGCCACAGCAACAGGGTAGGCGAACTTGCCAGCAAGGGTGAGGGCAAGCAGGCAAAAAGCAAAGCTTCCTTTTCCCATGTCCTTGATGAGGGCTGATACCATAAGTGTGCTCCAGATCTAGGATGGGTTTGCCTTCTTCAGATAATAAGAAAATCCCTCACAGGTGTAGTCAGCTTTACAAGATTAACCATTACTGGCCCATTCTTTGTTCTGCAACCTTGACCCATTCATATCTCATGCTTAATTTCCAAATGAAAACAACCAGGTCATAACTCTGCTTAATATTATACAACTGTCCCATGTACAACTGCAAGTATATCATATATTTTAGAATAGGTGGCAAAGTCCTTTGAGGAATGTTTAGTCTTTTAATTATAATATAGATTTACAGCACTTAGCCACTAATGTTATCTCAGTGTCACGTGAAATGATAATAAAGGAAAGGATATAAATATTTGCTTAATATTATGTGCAAACATGTTCTTACAAAATAAGACCAAAAGTTGTCAATTACAGTCTATGTTTCTGCAATTAGTCTCATGACTTTATCTGGTATTTGAGTGAATATCACACTTCAGCTGCCTCACCTGTAAAATGTAGGTGGACTTTTCTGACCCTCCAGCCAGTTCCCAAATAACAACACAGAGACTTATTATTAATTTTAAGTGCCTGATAATTAAGGTGTGTTACTATTTTAAAATAACCCATATTTCTTATTTACACTATGCCATGTGATGATACTGTTTTTCTCCACGGCTTGTCATGACTCTTGACTCCGCCCTTTTTCTTCTCAATGTTCTTAGTCTGGTTCTCCCTCCTAACCTTAGCTTGCCTAGCTATAGTCCAGTCAGCTTCTTTATTAACCCAGTCATGGTGATGAATATTCACACAGTATAAAGGAATATTCCACAGTAAGATGAGGATAAAACCTACCTCAGAAACTAGTAGCAACAGGTACAGGTAAGAAAATGTAAAACATCTGGGGAGCATGTAGCTCAGTGGAAGAGCACTTGGCTAGAGTGTGCAAGCATTGGGGTTCCATCCTCAGCACTGCGAAACCAAGTACCAGAAATAAGAGACCTCTCAGTTCAAAGCTTAGCAAATTGACATCAAAAGCAGCAGACGTGCTTACTCAGACTTCCCTGGGATGTGGGCCGTGGGGCGTGGGGAGGGCTGCTGTGCTGGGAACTGCTGGCTTGAGCACAGTGCACCTGCCTTGGTGAGCGGGAAGGAAGTGCTGCCGCTGAGCTTGGCCTCTTGCTCTGCTCACTCTTCATGCCTAGAATATTTCCTTGTATCACAGATCGTCCCAGAGTGCCACCCCCTTCTCTTTGCCTGCAGAGCCTTTCACTGTATACAGGTTTCCCTCTGTATACAGTGCTAAGAGGACCTCTGCAAAAGTGAGTAAAGTCTGAAAAAGTTTGGTTTTCATGAAGACCAAAAGCTGCATGATGGCTTAGCTGAGAAGCTGCAGTATTAGCAGCTGGAAAGATGCAGGTAGTTCAGTCCCTAGAGTACTTGCCACACGAGCAAGAGGCCCTGAGCTCAATCCTCTGTACCCGTGTAGAAAGCAGGGCATAATGGTGCATACTCGCAATGCCACAGCTGGGGTGGTAGACAGGATACTCTGAAGGGCTTGGAGAATAGCCAGCCTGGCCCAGCCAGCAAGCTCCATGCCCAAGCAACAGGGTGCAAACTTAGGACTTGACTCTAAGGCAGTGGTTCTCAACCTTCCTAATGCTCGTGTGATCCTTTAATGCAGTTGCTCATGTTGTAGTGACCCCAACCATGTCATTATTTTGTTGCTACTTCATAATTGTAGTTTTGCTACTCTTATGAATTGTAGCTATAGAGATAGTTGATATGTGACCTCTGTGAAGGGGTTGTATGACCCCAGAGGTCATGACCCACAGGTTGAGAACCCCTGCTCTAAGGCCTAAGCAGAGGGGCTGTGAGGAAACCTGGCCTCCATTTGTGTTTCTCCAGAGGCACCCTGCTCAGCTATGAGGTCTGTTTTCAGCTGCTCCTCTTGGTCCCCCAAGGCCCAGTACTAACAGTACACTTGGCCCAGGCTTCCTTCTCTGGCTTCTCTGCAGCATCAGCAAACAGTTCTTGGTTTCCACCCAGTTCCAACCGCATTCACATCCCACAGAACTTGTTTGTGCTCCTAATTGTGAGGCCATGGGCATCCCAGAGGTGTACGGTGTGATCGTAAAAGCTGCCCTGGATCTTTGGTCCTGACTCTTGCATCTGTCACCACATCTCTAAGGTGGCCTTCCCTCAGCCCCAGAGCCCTCAGCTGTGGTCACTAACTTGCTCAGAGAGAGCAGAGGGACCACCCCTCATTTCTCTCCAGGGAGAAGCTGCTCAGACTTCATCCTTCTCTTTCCTGCCCTTCTGTTGACTGAAAGACTCGGGCCAGCAGGGTGAGTCAGAAGACAAATGCCTTGATGGCAAACCTGCAGACCTGATTGATTCCCAGGATCCTCATGATCTAAGCAGATTTGAACCAGCTCCTACAAGTGTCCACTGACCTCCACATGTGTGCTGTACAATCAGGTACACCCCAACAAAAATGAATGTCACTAAGAAAACCAGACTCCTGGCGTGGTGATGCACGCCTTAAATCCCAACCCTCAGAGGCAGAGGCAGACGGATCTCTGAGGTTGAGCCCAGCCTGGTCGACAAATAGAGTTCTGGGCCAGCTGGGGCTCCATGAGACCCTGTCTAAAGAATAAACCAGACTAGCTGGCTTCTGTGCTCCAAAAGTATAAACCCTTGTGAGAAGCATAGAGGGCCACATGGCCAGGTGATGTTTGAAGAAAGCAGGTCAAAGATTCCATGGGGAAGCTGGAAGAATACAGAGCTGAGTTAGGCTATAGCCTTTAGTCAGGAAAAGGCAGAACCCCAACACAAGTTGACTAAAAATGGCCGTTAGCAGCCGGGTGTGTTGGCACATACCTTTAATACCAACACTGGGAAGGCAGGAGCAAGTGGATCTGTGGGTTCGAGGCCAGCCGAGTCTACATAGCAAGTTCCAGGACAGTCACAGCTACACAGGTAAACCCTCTCCAGAACCAAGGACGTAGGGGAAAGGTCATCATCAGTAGTTACCACATCTGGGTAAACCCAGAGGCAATGTGTCCATAGCTGCTCATTAACAATGTGACTTGGGCAAGTAACTGAACCTGAATTTCCTGATCTGAAAGGGGATTGTTGGTATCAAAATGACTTACTGAATATACACAGGAATCCTTAGTGTCCGTGTTTCCCAAGTATTTTTAGACAATTTTATTTTTTATTTATTTTATTTTGTGTGTGCTGTGTATGTATGGGGGGCGGGTGGTAATGTGCCTGTGAGTGCAGGTACCTGAGAAAGCCAGGGATGCTTAATCCTCTTGGAGCTCGAGTAGCAGGCAGCTATGAGCTGCCATGTTGGTGCAGGGCACTGAACTCAGGCTTCAATAATGGTATGTAATCTTTTTCTTTTCTTTTTCTTTCTTTTTTCTTTTTCTTTCTTTTTTTTTAGAGACAAGTTTTCTCTGTGTAACAGCCCTGGTTGTCCTGGAACTCACTCTTTAGACCAGGCTGGCCTCAAACTCACAGAGATCCATTTACCCCTACCTCCCGAGTGCTGGGATTGCAGGTGTGCGCCACCACCGCCCAGCAACAGTATGTAATCTTAACCGCTGAACTTAATTTTCTTTCCTTGAGTCCAGTCCATATACATATAATTTCTGTGTCTTGGGGGAGTTCCATCTACTCTTTGTTACTGATTTCTAGGTCAATTCTCTTGTCACAAACAACCCTGGTGTGAGTTACGTTTACTGAAATGCATGCGGTGCTATGGTCGTGTGGTAGGTTGTCTCTGCACTTAGGAAGCTTGCCCTGGAACATCTAGAGGTAAACCACTATGGCAGGTGTAACTTACTCTCAAGTGGGTCAGAAAAGACCTGGACCTGGGGGTAAATAGGAGGGAGTGGAGTTGTAGGTTAGGAGGAGAAGGGAGGGAAACCCTAACATCCCCCATGCCTTGTCTAGTTCTCTGCTTTTCTTCCAGACCTCCATGCATGCACAAACCACATTAATATTTAAACTCTTAAATGGGTTTTTAAGTTAAAATAAGATCATTAGTTATTAGTACAGCTTGATCTTCTCTCTTAACAATATATCATAAGGGGGCTAAAGAGATGGCTCAGTGGTTAAGAGTGCTGGCTGTTCTCACAGAGGACCCACATTTGATTTCTAACACCTACATGCTGATTCACAACCATCTGTAACTCCAGTTCCAACTCCCTCTTCTGGTCCTGTGGACCCCAGACACACTCATGGTTCACAGAGGCTAAAATGTTTGCTACAGACCCCTTCAGAATAAGCCAGCTGGTGGGGGAGGGGGAGAAGGGAGGCGGGGAGGAGG
>NW_004949101.1:4250876-4258105 GCF_000317375.1 Microtus ochrogaster | reverse complement strand
CTTTTGTTGTATGATAGGGCCTCTCTTGGGTATATTCCCAAGAGTGGTATTGCTGGGTCCAGGGGTAGGTTGATCCCGAATTTCCTGAGGAACCGAGGCAGAAATTTTTAATAAAAAATATAAATAATAAAAAAAAGAATAAGCTGGTTCCTGCCCTGAGTTCTCCAAATACTGGTCCCCCTTTCCCCCTCCCCACCCCCCGCAAAGATATGTTGCATCTTTAACATAACTTAGCCTTACCAGGGAGGAAAACTGCCTCACTGGACGGCTCATGTTCAAATGCCTGCGTGATCCCTTGAATCCCAGGGCTGTCCGTGGCTTTCTTCATGGCTCTGAGGGACGCTTGTCGGCCCAGCCTTTGGTGGCTCTTTGTTGGGGGAGGTGGGATGGGCTGTGGTCTCTAGGAGTGGAACAGGTGAGAGGAAAGGAGACAGGCTCTGTGGGAATCCAAGGCCACACAGAGTGCCTGGCTGCTTCTCTCTGCCAGGAAGGGCACAGACAGCCTTGTTTGAAGGGAATTATTAAGTACTGGCCTCAGGGCCAAGCTCTGGCAAGCCTGCCATCTCCTCCAGTGCTTTCTACCACAGCTGCTGGTGGAGATTACTCTGGAAGACACCAGAGACAAGAGTAAGATCCGGTTATTATGTAAACCTAAGCCTGGTCTTAACGGCTTTGAGTTCACTGGGTTTTTTTGCTCAGGGCCTTGATATTGTCGTTCTTGGGAATAGACCAGAAGAACTGGAAATAACAGCTTGGTGTAAGGAAAAACAATGGCGGGAAGGGGAACTCAATCTTTTTCCTTTTGTGTGTGTGTGTGTGTGTGTGTGTGTGCTACATTTTGGGCATCGTTCTTATAGACAGAGTCCCTATTGGCCTGGATCTTGCCAGTTAGGCTGTTGAGCCCAGGGATGTGCTTGTCCTTGCCTCCTCGGTGCTGGGATTATAAAGGCACAGTACCAGCCTGGCTCTTTTACAGACTATCTCCCCAGCCTCAATAGGCTCAATCTGAATGTACTTATTTGGAACCACCTACAAGACATACTGAACCAAAAGGATAAAATTCAGAATAGTTTCCTCCTATTTATATTGAAAGTGGGGTGGTTGGAGGGTGGCTCACTGAGTGGAGATCCTCAGCACCCACGTAACAGGTGTGCACAGTGGCTCGTGACTGTAACCCCAGCACGGGGGTGGCTTGGGGTAGGCTCTCTTGCTCCAGTCTAGTCAAAACAGCAAATACCAGATTCAGAATACGAGATCTTCTGTCTCAAAAAAACAAGGATTAAAAACAGATGTGGCAGCACAGGCCTGTAGTCCATCACGTGATTGGTAGAGGTAGGAAGATAAGGGTTCAGGGTCACCCAGCTATATGAGTTAGTTGTTTTGTCTTGTTTTGTTTCACTCTTTGGGGGCCCACTACCCATCTCCCAAATAAATCCATGCAGACTTATTCTTACTTATGAATGCCTGGCCTTAGATTGACTCTTTTCTTGCCAGCTTTTCTAACTTAAATTATTCCATGTCTCTTTATGTGTTTCCTCTGGGCTTTTTATCTTTATTCTCCACATCTTTCCTTTTTACTCCATGGCTGGCTGGGTGGCTGTCCCCTGGCACCCTCCTCTCCTCCTTTTCTCACTCTTTTCTTCCCCGGATCTCTCCTCCTGTTTATCCTCTCTGCGTGCCAGCCCCGCCTATCCTTTCTCCTGCCCAGCTATTGGCCATTCAGCTCTTTATTAGACCAATCAGGTGTTGTAGACAGGCAAAGTAACACAGCTTCACAGAGCTAAACAAATGCAACATAAAAAAATACAACACATCTTTGCATCATTAAACAAATGTTCCACAGCATAAACAAATGTAACACATCTTAAACTAATATTGCAGAGCATACAAATCCAGGACAGCCTGGTCTTCATAAGACCCTGTCTCAAACACATTCTCAAATATGTGTGTGTTTACAACACACACACACACACATACACATATGTGATATATATGTGGTAGAGAGCATAGAAGAATATGTATATATAATACATATCATAGAACATATATAATATTTACGCACACATGTATATTCATTTATGTGGTGGAAAACATAGAAGATACCAGATGTTTACATCTGGCCTCCACATGTATTTATGCTAGCTAGCATACCTGCACACACACCACAATAAACTCCAACTCTCCTATTTTTAAGAAGGCCTGCAAGGGGTAGTGGAGTACAATCCACAATGAGAATGACGTTATAATGAAGCCAGTGTCTTGAGGTTGTGGATCCTTCTTGAGTGTGCAGGTGTGCAGCTGGGAAGGTGCCCAGAGCCTTAGTTTCTGATGGAGCGGGAAGACCTAATGCAGCTTTGAGGATGTTTAGTGGCGTCCAGTCTATTAGGAGGCACAGCTACCAAGATGGAGCCGTGGGATTTTGGGAATCAACTCGGACTTGGTGGCAAGGGTCTTCTTACCCACTGAGTCCTCTTGCTGAACCCTGAAAGATGCTTTTAACAGATTGAAAAATAACAGTTAATAGGGAGGACATCAGGAAGAAAGTAACTCACCAGAGAGCGTGGGCATGGGCATCTCAAAGAGAGCTGACCCTTGTACACTGCAGAGAAAGGTAAAGCAGGCGCTCTGGAAGGGGTGAGTAGCTGCTCCTAGGATTCTGTGGGTGGAGTTTAAAGGCGTTTTTATGACTATTCATGGGGGTAAGCTCACCCATTTTTTATCTAAACTGTGGTATGCCAGATTCTGCTCTCTTAATTACTTTGAGATCTGGTGTGGAAGTTTCTAGAATTTGGGCCATTAATGATACCAGCTAATTTCCTCCTTGCCCATGTGTCCAAACAGAAACTTTTAGGGATCATCCCATTATTTTCTTTAAGAACTATAAGTTTCAACTCTTTTCTAGAAAAGGTCTTAAGAGTTTAGACAGCAGGGGAAGTTGATCACATGGAGATAATTAGCATTTCTAGCTCATTTCTTTTCGCTGTGTAGCCTCTGAGATTCTCCCTTGTAGTCGGACTTTTCTGTCCCACCAGCCAGCTCCCAAATAACCACACAGAGACTTATTATTAATTATAAATGCTCATCCAATAGCTTAAGTTTGTGACTAGCTCTTACAGCATAAATTAACCCATTTCCATTCATTTGCATGCTGCAACGTGACTGTTTTACCTTTGCTCTGTACCGTCCATGCTGCTTCTTCTGAGTCCTGGCATCTCCTGGCCATTCCTCCTGAGACGCCACCTTTTTTCTTCCCAGCGTCTTCCTAGTCTGGGCCTCCCACCCAATCTCTTTCTGCCCCTCTATAAGCCAGTCAGCTCTTTGTTAACCAATAAGAGTAATACATATTTACAATGTACAAATAATTGTTCGGCAGCACTCCCATCTAGTTTTCCATCAAATATACAACGTAATAATACAATATAGACCATAATTATGCCATAGTCACTTGAACTTCTCTCTTCCCTCTTACTCTGCCTCGCTGTTTGGGTATCATATCCATCTGCATTGCCCCCTTCTCAACTTCTAGTCAATACTAGTTTTAAACATTTGAGTCCACTTAAACAATTTTTTAACTTTCTCAGGTGAGAGAGAGCATGGTATTCCTCTGTGTCTGGATTATGTTGTAACACAGTGGCCTCCAGTTCCATCCATTCTGCTGCAATGACGTGATGTCATTCTTTCTATGGATGGGTGCCATTCTGTTGTGCACATATTTTCTTTATCCTTCCATCCATCCGTGGATATGGTGATTCTTTATCTTGGCAATTGTGGACAGTGCTGCAGAGTATGGGACTTCAGGTGTCTCTGCAATATGCTGATGGCATGCTCTTTGGCCATGTGCCTAAAAGCAGGACAGCTGGGTCATGTGATAGATCTGCTTAGATTTTCATGGGGCCTCCATATTCTCCAGAATGGTGGTAGTTAGAGAGCTTGCAGGTGCATTTTTCCATCAGCCTTGATCTCCCTGTGAGGGCTGCATCTCTCCTCAGCTTATATACACTCAGCTGGAATTTGCTGGGAATGTAGCCAGGAACCAGTAAACGTTAATTGCCTCCATTTTAACTTGTCATCTTTCCCATGATTACTCAATCACCGTGAGCTTTAATCTCTTGCATATGTAGTTTCTCTTTTATGTGAATCTTTTTTTAAGATTTATTTATCTTGCTTTATGCGGATGAATGTTTTGCTTGCATGTATGTGCGTAGCTGTTGGATCCCCTGGAACTGAACTAGGGGTATGGGTGACTGTAAACCACCGTGTGGGTGCTGGGAGTTGAACCTGCCAGAACGGCTACTGCGCTCTCAGCGACTGAGCCACCTTTTCAGCCCCTTATATGGACTTCTCAGAAGCATCTCCACAGAACAATGGCTAAAAAATTACTCTGGGTTAGAGAGTAAAGACGCTCTATGCTAAGCCTGATGACCTGAGTGCTATACCTGGAGCCCACGTGGTAGGAGAGAACTGACTTCCTGCAAACTGCTCTCTCCCTACATGAATGAATGAATGAATGAATGAATGAATGAATGTATATTAAAGGGGATTACAAGGTTGGAGCAGGAAGCACACAACTATAAACTATACAATATCAAGACAGAAGGATCAAGAGTTTATGGACGTTGTATGACACTATTCCTTGAAGACATAGCAAACATCTAGTTACTCCAAATAGAAAACCAATGATAGACCAAAGTAAGGATAGCACCAAAGTGCAACTTGGTGAAACAAAGTTTTATTGGGTTACTTGCAAGGGTAGAAATGACTCAGAGGCATCACCAAAGCCCACACCATCATGAATAACAATTCAGAATATCTGGAGCCTGGAGCACACTTTGTAAACTGTAGACAGCTCAACACTGTGGAGAGTGTCCTTTCCAGGTGGTTCAGTTGATGTGAGCCTTTCCCACGCAGCTCAGTTGTCTTAGAGCGTGTCTTAATATTCCTTACAGCTTATGGGATGGGAGCTGCCCAGTGAATTTGGTCAGTTTCAGGGATTTCCTGAAGACATTGAGTTGTTTACTTCCTCAGTATAAGGAGCTTCCCAGAAGGATGGAAAGTTTGACCTCCCTGTAAAAATCCTGCTATTTCACCTCCCCTTTAACATCCTGTGTCTTAAGGAGCTTCCCTTCAAGGAGGAAGGTTTTGATCAGAGAAAACTGCCATGCAATAATGCTATCCTCAGCTACACAGCTAGTTCAAGGTCAGCCTGGACTACCTGAGACCCTGGCTCTAAAAACCAAACAACAAAATCACTATTTCAGTCAACACCCTAATAACCTCTGGCGATTTCAATCAAATATGATTCAACTTGATTTTGGGCTTCATAAGCATTGTCATGTATAGTAGAGAAAAGCTGCTATAACAAAAATTAAGTTCATAGGATGGAGAGATGGCTCAGTGGATAAGAGAGCACTTCCTGCTTTTCTAGAGGACCCAGGTTCTTCTCCCAGTACTCACATGGTGACTCACAACCATCTTCAGTTCCAGGAGACTCGGTGCTTTCTTCTGGCCTCATAGGCACCAGGCATACTTACAGTACACCAACATACATACTGGAAAAACTGCTATAGCTCTGAAAGGAAAAGTTTCCCTGGTGAAAGTGTTGCAGATCTGAGGGAAAAGGTATCCTCACAGTTGGGAGGCAAGGAATACCACAAAGTCACACCACATAACAAACCTCACACAAAAGATTTATTGGGAGAGACAGAAGAGGGTGGCTGCCTCTGCTTGGGAGAGAAGCAGTGGGGAACTGAGTGAGAGGCAGGCTTTATATAGGGTTTCTTGGGGGCAGAGTTTTTCAGGATGGAGACTGGTAGATTTTCAAGTTCAGGGATTGGTGGGTTTTCAAACCCAGAAGTGAATTTAGACCTTTTACCCTACAGATATAAAATGAAAATAAATAGATATTTTAAAAAATTAAGTTCAAAATTCATAATTTAGAGCCTACTCGTCTCAGCAATTACCTAGAAAACTCTGAGATTTAAAAAAAATGCCAAAAACTGAAACAAAAAAGGCCCAGCACTGAAACAAAAAAGGCCCAGCACTCAGGAGGCAGAGGCAGGTAGATCTCTGAGTTCAAGGCCAGCCTGTTCTACAGAGTGAGTTCCAGGACAGCCAGAATTGCACAGAGAAGCCCTATGTGTGTGTGTGTGGGGGGGGGGGTATGTGCATGTGCACGCATTTGACCGCAGAGGCCAGAGTGTTTAGAGCCCTCTGAATCTGGAGTAGAGGTGTCGTGAGTGCTGGGCTCAAACTCGGGTCTTCTACAAGAACAGTTTATGTTCTTAGCCGCGAAGCCGTCCTTCCAGCTCCCTCCATCAGAGATTTTAATTTTAGTCAAGGATTTTATTAAGCCTAAGACTTCAAGAAAAAAAGCAATTGTTAAGTAAAAGTCTCATGAAATAAATTAAAAACAAATAGAAAAATGACAGTTCAAGTTCAGTTAACAAGCCTATCAAATGTAAGTGAACCGAGTACTTCGGCTACAAGAAAGACATCACTCTACACATAAAAGCAAGACTCTACCCATCCTCTCTCTCGAGAGCTAGAGAAGCAGTGTAAGTTGGATCAGCCCCACAGCTTGACAGTCTCACCTGGGAAAGGAAATCCTAGGACATTCAGGGCTCGGATTTAGTGTCATCAAAACCAACAAAGAAATGAACCCTAGGGAAACGACATAGACCTTCCATCTTAATGGGAAAGAATTTGGGCCATTTAAAATAGAATGCTGGTGGACAGTGAGATGGCTCAGTGGGTAAAAGCATGTCCCCTGATGACACAAATTTGGTCCCTGGCACCCTCATGATGTAAGGAGAAAACAGACTCGTTTAACTTGATCTCTGATCTCTACACGTGTATGTGTGTGCACGCACACACACAAACTCAATAGATAGTTGTAGTCTTTTTTTTTTGGATTTTTGAGACAGTTTCTCCATAGCTTTTGGTTCCTGTCCTGGAACTAGCTCTGTAGACCAGGCTGGCCCCGAACTCACAGAGATCCGCCTGCCTCTGCCTCCCGAGTACTGGGATTAAAGGCGTACGCCACCACCGCCTGGCTGATAGTCATAGTCTTAAACATCTAAAGTGTAATTGTATAGTGGTGGCGCATGCCCAGTACTCAGGAGACAGAGGCAGGTGGATCTCTGAGTGCAAGTCTAGCCTGATGTACAGAGGGAGTTCCAAGACAACCAGGGCTATTCGGAGAAATCCCATCTTGAAAAAAAAAAAAAAAA
>NW_004949101.1:4239137-4250776 GCF_000317375.1 Microtus ochrogaster | reverse complement strand
GTTCCAGGACAGCCAGGAATTCGGAGAAATCCCATCTTGAAAAAAAAAAAAAAAAACAAAAAACAAAAAGTAAAATGTAATGTTGTAAGAATTGATACAGTTCAGGGGTTGGAGAGATGACTCAGAGGTTAAGAGCGCTGGCTGCTCTTCCAGAGGTCCTGAGTACAATTTCCAGTAACCACATGGTAGCTCATAATCATCTATAATGAGATCTGGTGCCTTCTTTTGGCCTGCAGGCATATATGCGGTCAGAACACTATCTACATAACAAAAATCTTTTTTTAAATTAAAAAAAAAAGAATTGCTATAGTTTAGACGTTGAATGGGTTAGGTTGAAAGGATGTTGGCACCCTATCCCCCTTTCTATCCTGGAACGTGAACCTAGGGCCTCATGTATACCAGGCAAGGGCTGTTCTACTGAGCTGCACCCCTCGCTTGGCTCCTTCCTCTCTCTTTAACTGCCTGGTTCCCATGAGATGAGCAGCCTCCTCTGCAATGTGTGTTCTGGTGATGCACTATTCAGCTCCAAGCCCAAAGCAGCAAGGTTAAGTGTCTATAGAATGGAACCTGTGAAGCTGTAGGGCTAATAAACCTTACGAGCCAACATAAACCCTTTCCATCGTTAAGTTGATATTTTTCAGGTGTTTCAGTGATGGAACGCTAACACAAAGTCAGAGTCACCTGAGCTGCATGAGAATTTGAATTAGCTATGATGTTGATACCAGGCCTTATGAACAAGGGCTAACCAATAGTCATATCTGTTAAAATAGTGAACAACTTGAGTGCACAGTCTGGTCAGTCCTTAGGGCTTCCTGTAGTGTCTCTTCATGAGATGATGTTTAGTAGACTCAGATTCTAAAATAATGTTATGAGTGTAGGTGACTCACTAAGAATGTTTTCTAGGAAGGCCCTTGTGGAAGGAAGCCCACACAATTGTGTGATGTCAGGCAGAGCCTATGGCTTCTGCTAGATCCCCGGTCCTGAGGTTGATGCCTCTAGTTTCTCTGATTCCAGGCCAGTGAGTGGCTGCTGCATTGATGCATCCTTCAAGTCTCAGGCACAGCTACCCCATTTGGAGGGTGTCAACTCTTAGCCACCAGTGGTAGTGTGAGTACGGAAACTGTCTTCAGGAGCCTGAGAACAGACCATCAAACAAGATCTCAGATGTGAACCATGAGATAAGCTACCGATGTCAAAGGGCTCCAAGGGACCCGAGTCCTGCTGGTGCACGCCTTCCTTATCAGATATTAGGGGGAAACCGAGCTCTGCTGAGGACTGCCATGGTGCTGTGGTTCTCTGTGGGGCCCTGCACAGGCGAGATGTGTGCTCTGTGCTGTGTTCACACCCTGCATTTAATAGGAAAGCTTTGCACTTACTTAAAGCTGAGAATGCTTCCAGGATAGTTAGGCGGTTGCCCAGAGTTACATAGCTGATTGTGAGTCTGTGATTTGTGCTCTGTGTGTGTCTCCCAGACTCATTCCTGTGGTTTTGCCTGAGAAAGAGATGACCTTCATGAACCCCAGAGGACCTTCGTTTGGTCTTACCAACACAGGATGATAGATGCGCTGAATTCATGGCTTTCCACTGCTGTACCAGTTTTGTGTGGCTGACAGGACACATCTGTTAACCGCAAGGCATAGTATGGCTTGAAAAGATAAAACTCCAAAATCAAGTTTCTGGCAAGCTCAGAGTTCTCTTACACACCTTTACACTCAGGAAAAAAAAAAATCAGGCATCCTTGATCTCAAAAGACAAACCAATGATTTCCCATCCAGCAGCCTCTCAATGACTGGAAAAAATATCTAAATTCGCAGCTTCAGACAGCTGAACCTGGTGGGTTAATCTGGAATGTCATACTCTTGCGGGGAAACATCTTGTTGGCTAACAGGATCAAAGATGCCACCTCAGAGCAGACAGTACTGTCTACCTTTGTTTGTGACTGAGACAAAATCTCCCCGTGTAGCCCACACTGGCTCCAAGCTCGCTGTCTTCCTACCGTGGTCTCTGAGTGCTGGGATTATAGGAGTGCGCCACCACCAGGGCAAGCTTCCCGCCCTCTCAGAGTCCCGGCTGGCTCACCTGGAGGACCTCTCACCTCAGTCCCTGTGGTTTTTAAACTTGTTTTCTTGGCGTCCGTGTACTCCTTGGCTCCGCTGTGGTTCGCACAGGGCGTTGCCTGGTCACACCTGTCCCACACTTCTGCTGCATGCAGGCACAGCGCTCCAGGGGAGCCCCGAGGACAGAGATTGCACCACCTCTAACTTTTTCACCCTGGCCTGCAGAAAGAAAAGCCTTTGAGCCAAAGGGCGGCAGGCCCTGGCCACGTGATCCGTCTCGAGTTGTCTCTGTTTTCGTTGGCTGGAAGTCTGGGCAGAACTGTCCTATCCAGGGAAAATATTCCCAGCTGTGTTGCCTTGGTCTTTCTCAAACTAGGACTAAAGTTGAGCAAATGTAAGCAAGAGCAGCTGCTGCTGTAGAGAGTAAAATATGATTGTGCATTTTCAAAAGAAAGAAGTGCCTCGGGCAGCTCAACGTTATGAGTTGCTGATAAGCGACCAGCACCCGCTTAGGTTTATCTTCCATGAAGATTCTCAGGCAGCTGCATACGTGACTCAATCCATGCACCCAACATCCAAAATGCGGGTATCCACCAAAGAAGACTGCTTAGACATGGGCTAAGCCAATAGAGAGTCTTTATTGGCTGACCAGCGGCTACACTGGGTGTGGCCCCGAGCCTTTCTCAGGATGATCTTTTAAGCTAGGTAACAATGCTGGCCAGAAGCAGAACTACAGAACCAGAAAGCAAGGTTAATACATTTAGAGACTTTCCCAAAACTGTGGCTTTGATGGATTAGGGTTTTTTTGTTTTGTTTTGTTTCATTTTTTGGCAGTGGTGCTGTCCATGTGCTGAGTTTTATGGCCTGAATGGCACTTCCATCATGGAGTCAGTTGTGCTAAGATCTGGGAACCTATCAGGGTCTGTTACAACAGGATGCAGGGAAGAAGGGAAAGGTTAACTGCGTGCCCCCTCACCACTCCCACCCCCGCCGCCAGAGTTAGATACTGCAGGGCCCTGTATTATCTAGCTATGTGGTAAATGGTTGGAAAGCATTGGAAAATTGACCATAACTCAGTCGGAGATAGCAGAGCTGAGGAGAAAGCTTTTCTATGCTGTTGTGTCTTTCCCGGTTACATGACTGGATCTCCCTGGCCTCCAGTTTGCACACCTCTCCGTATTTCTGGATAAGAAACAAAAGCCTGACACCCTGGCTGATTCAGCATTAGCTGGTCATATCACTTTTCCAGGTTTGTACAGATGGCCCCATCTCCCAGGACTACAAATAATCACACTTTGGGGTGTGGTATATACAACATCTTGTTCTAAACAACAAATCAGGTCAGGGCTGTGACTGAGGCTGAGACGGGGTGACAGAGTGCTTGCTTACAGTGCTAGGCCCTGGGTGGTGCCCCAACGCCGAAAACCAAGGCAGCGTGGAGCCTAGTACATCATATGAATCAGTTTTCTTGAAGTCATTACCTTTTTGGCTGTAGTGCATGTGTGTGCACATACATGTGTATGAGCGCATGTGGGGGATCATAGGCTGAGGCCAGCTGCCTTCCTTTATTACTCTCTGGCTCGTGTTTTGAGATATCTCTCACTGGACCTGGAGCTCACAGGTTGGTTAGAATGGCTGGCCCAAAAGCTCTGAGGGTCTGCTTATTTCTGCGCACACACACACACACACATACACACACACACACACACACGCACGCACGCACGCACACACGCACGCACACACGCATGCACGCATCCTCATACTTGCTCAGCAGCCATTGCACCAGTCCCTGCTTCCCTGAAATCACATGCCATGTTTGCCTGACATTGTTGGAAGCCATGTGGGTCCAACACAGATTACCTCTTCCCTAACTGGACTGGAACGGAGTCGCGAGGAATAATCAGACACAACTTACACAGTCATCATGGAAGGGCATCTCAGGGTCTTTTCTCCTGACGACCTCCCTCGTTTATTATCCAAACAACTTATATACCAACACATCAATTGAGCGGGAAAATACATTAGATTGTCTCCTAGGAAACCAGGTGAATGGCCTTCTGTCACTTATGCATCTACCTGTACGCTAGCTGTCACGTAGGCCTGAATTAGCATCTCTATAAGACATCCTCCAAATTACAAAAGAAAGGAACACCAAACATCCTGACCAGTTTCAGACAACACCTCTCCTCAGGCGATCTACATTTCTAACAGCAGAGAAGGAGGAGCAGCACAACCTGGCTGTTGTTAAGCAGAGACAGCTTGTCTGCAGAGCTACGTGACCACCTTAGACAGGGCCTATGGCTTTTGTGCCATACAGAGATATGGGCCTACATGACATTGGTGGGTTGCCGTTGGCGAGCAGGTCAGAGAGGCCCCATCCGTTATTACATGACTTACTAGGAACCAGGTGATGAGCAGAAATAGAGAAAAACGGACTTCTCCCTACTGTCGCATCTCGTAGTGTCTTCCGAGATGGAGGGTCAGCGTTCAGGAACCCAGGACATCCTGCATATCGTTGTGGTTGTGAAACAGCCACCCTAGGAGGGGAAGTAGCTGAACAACATCCACAAAACAACTGAAAAGAACAGATCTTCGCTCGAGTGCGGTTCTCAGGGAAAGCTGCTTAAGGAAGCTGCATTAAATTAAAAATGACTTGCTTTATGTATTTTATTGTTTATTTTCTAATTTTGAAAGGCAGTGTAGCCCATGCTGGCTTTGAATTCATGACCCTCTGCCCTCTGCCTCTCAAGGGCTAGGATTTACAGACACATCACCACACTCCCTATAAGATAATGGTCTATTATTATTATTATTATTATTATTATTATTATTATTATTATTATTCCTGTTCTAATTGGAAAGTGAGGCTAAAGTCGCACGAACACTTGTGCATATCACCCGCCTCGGAAACTCCCCAGCTGAGGGGCGGATGCAAATGCCAATCCTTCTTCTCCTCTGTTGACCCACACAGCTCGGCTTGTAACTGCTGAGAGCGGGTGGATGCCCTCTCCAAACTACCCAGAATTGCCCCTGGCTCTGTCAATGGTGTGTGTGTGTGTGTGTGTGTGTGTGTGTGTGTGTGTGTGTGTGTGTGTGCGCGTGCATACACACGCACACGCATGCACACGTGTGAGCACTAGGTGGAAACAGAAGATTTGAAGGTGTAAATTCTGGTAAGACGAAAGAGATTTTGATGACTTATGACTGCTGAAAACGCAACCGTATGATGACCCAAATCTTTTTTTAAGTCCGGCTTATCTATCAAAAGTCTAAGACTCTGCTGTCCCAGAAACCTACTTACACTACTCAGACATTCTTTGGAAATGTCCTGAACCCATAAAAAACAGCTATCTGCCTGCACACACACTGGGTAACTTCGTCTAAGGACAGCTTGCTCTTCTCTTCTTTGCTTCCTATGTTTATAGCGCTGTTCTTGCTATTGTTGCGGTGCAATGAGCATAACATACAATTTACCATTTTCACAATGCTTCGGTGCAGGCTTTAATTTCATTCAGAGTGTTGTGTGGTCACCTAGCTCCATAGCTCCCCTCACCCTAAAGGGAATCTATCTCTTGAACAGTATTTTTCCAAGCCCTCCTCCCACCCAGGCCCTGGACACTACTGCTCGACTGTCTGACCCTATGGCTGTGGCTGACTTCCTCCTAAGTGAAGCCTAATGCTGTATTGATTGCATTGCTCTTGCTGGGACAAAACACGTGACAAAGCCATGCTTACACAGGGAAGGGTTTGTATTGATTTAGTTTATGAAGGTACACTGTGGTGATTGTTTGTAATCTAAGAAATAAACTTGCCTGAAGATCAGAGTGCAGAGCTAAACCACTAGTTAGCCACAGAGGCCAGGCTGTGGTGGCACACACCTTTAATCCCAGCACTCAGGAGACAGAGGCAGAGGGATCTCTGTTAGTTCCAGGCCATCCAGGGCTACAAGAGATTGAATCTGTCTGAAAGAGAAACAGAGCTCACACAAAGGTGATCTCAGCATTTGGGACCACATGCCTTTAATCCCAGCAGCACTAGGGAGATGGAGACAGGAGTAATGTGGTTGGGCAGAGAAGAATCTAAGGTGAGATAAGACAAGAGGTCAGATGCAGTCTGAGGATTAAATCTGAGCATGCAGCATGAGGTTTCATAGAGACAGCATTCAGTCTGGGGATTCATAGAGACGGGATCGCCAGCCTGGTCTTCAGAGTGAGTTCCAGGACGGCCAGGGATAATCAGAGAAAACCTGTCTTCAAAAACCAAAAATCAAACCAAACCAAAGAAAACAAAGATAAAGAAGTAAATAAAAATAAATAATTTTGTTTATTATCATTAGTCGGTACAGTGTGTGTATGTGTATTGAGGTCAGAGGACAACTTCTCTCCTCTCCTTCCACCTCTCCTTGGGAACCAGGGATGGCAGGAACTGAGGAACGTAAGGCTCGCCATTTTGCCCGTCCTTGAAAAGCTCTGAGAATGGGAATTTAATATCAGTCAACATATGTGTACTAGCATGTAGAGCCCTTTCTGTGATGTCTTCTGGGCTTCAGACATGTCTTCCTGAGAAAGGTCTTTGCTGTTTGAGTTGTGGAATGTCTCAAGCCGTCTTCTGGTATCCCACACGTTTTCAAACTGCTTTGCCATCTGGCATTGACTCTGGTGTAAGGAGAAAGGGACAGCTCCAACAGGCAGTCAGCTGTCCCAAAGCCATGTATTGAATAATCCATCTTTCCCACACTACTTCCAAATGCCGCCGTTCCATATGGATTCGGATCTTGTTGTCCATTGATCTGGCTGCTGTCACACAGACAGACTGCTCCAGGCTTCCCCAAACTGTGGGTGTTATGATGCCTCTGGCTGTGTGGAAGGCAGAGTTACCTTGTTAGTTTTCTTCTCTGGCGTTTCCTTGGATGATTGTCATTTGTCGGTTCACTTTTCACGCTAACTTGAGAATCAGCTCCTCTCCTAAGACACTGGAGTTAGTTGGGAGCACATTCAAGTTTAGATGGATTCTAAGGGGAAGTATGCTATCGGCTTCTTTTCTTTTTGGCATTTTCTACGTTTAGTTTTTAGGTTTTAAACTTTTTAAAAAATTTTTCTTGGGGCTGGAAGGATGACTCAGCGATTAAAAAGCATTGGGTGCTCTTTCAGGGGAGGGTGTGTTCAGGTCCTGGGACCCACAGGTGGCTCGCAACTCTGTAGCTCCTGTCTAGGGGATCTGATACACTCTTCTGGCCTTTAAGGCACACACATGGTGCATTTACAAACATGTTGACAAACACCATATATATATATATAATGAGTTTTTATATATTATAAATATATAAATAATAAATAATAGATAAAATAATATGAGTATGTGTATATATAATAAAAATAAACATATCTTATTACAATATGTTTTCTTTATGGCACTGGGTATGGTTGTCCACTCCTTTAATCCTGGCAGAATCAGGTGGATCATTGTGAGTTCAAGGACAACCTGATCTACGTAGTTCCAGGCCAGTCAGTCAGGGATATATAATGAGACCCTGTCTCAAAAATGAAAAGAAATTTTTAGTTGAGTTTATTGCCAAGTATTTTATTTTATTTTCTTGATTGTTTGTTTTGGTTTCTGTTTGTTTTTTCCATTTTGTTTTTTGAGACAGGGTTTCTCTTCATAGCCCTAGCTGTCCTAGAACTAGTTCTGTAGATCATCAGCCTGGCCTCGAACTCACAGAGATCCTCCTGCCTCTGCCTCCTGAGTGCTGGGGCTAACGGCATGTGCTGCTACCACCACCCAGCTGTATTTTATTTTTTGTGTGTCTTTTTTTTTTTTTGGTTTTTTGAGAGAGGGTTTCTCTGTGGTTTTTGTGTGTCTTAAAAATAGAATTTTGAGGACTGGAGAGATGGCTCAGAGGTTAAGAGCATTGCCTGCTCTTCCAAAGGTCCCAAGTTCAATTCCCAGCAACCACATGGTGGCTCACAACCATCTGTAATGAGGTCTGGTGCCCTCTTCTGGCCTGCAGTCATACACACAGACAGAATATTGTGTACATAATAAATAAATAAATATTTAAAAAAATAGAATTTTGAGGCAGGAGAGATGGCTCAGTGGTTAAGAGCACTTACTGTTCTTCAGATCCTAGGGACTTGGAACTACCTGTTGCTTCGGTTCCAGGGATCTGATTTGTGGTCTCTGAGGGGACTCCTGTGCATACACTTCCTCACAGACTCAAACACACATACACAGTTAAAAACAAATAGCTTAGCTGGGCGGTGGTGGCACCCATCAGTGGGAGGCAGAGGCAGGCGGATCTCTGTGAGTTCGAGGCCAGCCTGATCTACAAGAGCTAGTTCCAGGACAGGCTCTAAAACGACAACAAAACCCTGTCTTGAAAAATAATAAACAAACAAACAAAACTCTAAAAAAAATGAAAAAAAAAACCCTAAGTCTTAAAAAATAACTTTCTGTTATTTTGTTGTTATTTGTTTGGGTTTTCCCATTTTATTTTAGTTTTGTGTGAGTGTGTTCATGTTTGTGTGCTGCAAGCCTAGCTCCAGGTTCAATGAGAGACCCTGTCTCAAGCAAATAAGGGAAAGAGTGATCCAGCAGGTCCCTGGATGTCTTGCTCTGGCCTCTGCATCATACAGAGAGTACACCTGCACACGCGTGTGCACAGGCCTCACTCTCACCTCTCCCATCCTTCAAGGCCATGTCTTTTCTCCATAGTTTGTTCCAGATGCCAGAGCCACCTCACTGGAATTCTGGACTGGGGAGCCGTTTCAGGTTGGCACTCTTCCACTTCGTAAACTACACCTTGACTTCCTCCATTTCTTTTCATGGCTGACTATTATGTCCTTCTCCAATGCACCACATCTTGTCACTCACCTAGTGGTTTTGACAGGTGTGAACAAGGCGGCTATAGACATTTGAGTGCAGGTGTCTGTGTGGACATGTTTTTGAATTGCTTTGGATAGATGCCAAGGAGTGTGATTTTGTAGTAAGAATACTTTTGCAAGAAAGTACCAAGGTGTGTTCCGAAGTAGCGTTCTGTTTATATCCCACAGTCTTGGCTGAGTTCTGCTTCCTTCACCTCCTTGTTCTGTAGCTGGTGTTGTTGGTGTTCTAGATTTTTGCCAAGCTGGTAGATGTGCTTCTCATTATCTTTTAAATTTATATTTCCCTGAGGACAAGTATCTTTTTGTATGTTCCTTTGTCATTTGTGTGTCTTTTGGGGGGAGTTATCCAATCAGACCTCTTGCCTTCTATTTTCATTTGTTTATTTCTGTTTTATTGTTAGAAGTTTCTGTCCTGCCTGGTCACGCAGCCATTCAATCACAAAGAAGCACACAGAGACTTATATTAATTATAAACTGTCCTATTAGCTCAGGCTTATTAACTAGCTCTTAAAACTTAAATTAACCCATAATTCTTGTCTATGTTTAGCCACTTGGCTTGGTATCTTTTCTCAGTAAGGTATTCTAATCTTGCTTCCTCTGCATCTGGCTGGTGACCGTGTCTCTCCCTTTCTCTTCCCAGAATTCTCTTAATCTGGTTGCCCCACCTATACTCCTTGCCTGGTTATTGGCCAATCAGCATTTTATTAAACCAATACTATTGACAAATATTTACAGTGTACAAGAACATTATCCCACAGCACTGTTTTGTTACGTTTTCTGTAGCAAGTCTTCAGAGTTCTTAGTATGTTTCAATAACTATTCTTGACCAATATATCTATATGTCTTAGAGTTTCTATTGCTGTGAAGAGACACTGTGACCACAGCAACTCTTATAAAGGAAAACATTTAATTGGGTGACTTATAGTTCAGAGGATCCATCTGTTATCATCATCGTAGGCCATGACAGCATACAGGCAGACATAGTGCTGGAGAAGAAGCTGAGAGTTTTACATCTTGATATGCAGGAAACAGGAAGTGAACTGTCATACTAGGCGTGGCTTGAGCATATGTGAGACCTCAAAGCCTACCTCCACAGTGACTCACTTCCTCTAACAAGACCACACCTACTCCACCAAGGCCACACCTCCTAACAGTGCCACTCTTTCCCTTCACACCACCACACTTTAGTAGGATGAATTTTCCAGACACACCATAGATACCCAATTAGCCAGTAAAAGAGTTACCAACCACTCTCTGGGCCTCTGTGATGGTTAATATTAGTTATCAACTCGACAGGTTCTAGAATCGCAAGGAGGCAAATCTCCAGACATGTTCTCTTCATTAGGTCAGTTGTAGTGGGAAGACCCATCCATTGTGGGCGGCACCATTCCCTAGACTGGCTTTCTGACCAGTATAAAAAGCAGAAAGTGAATGGAGCACAATCATGCATCAAACTCTTCTTGCCTTTGGATGAAGCGTGGCTGCCTGCCTCCAGTTCCTGATGCTGTGACTTTCCTACTGTCACAGGCTGTCCTCTGGACCTGTGAGCCAGAATAAACCTTTTCTCTCTAAATTTACTTCGGTCAGGAAATTATTTTAAATCTCAGCAACAGAAAAGGTAACCAAGACGCATCTAACAGTATACATGCCCTGCCTGGTTTCAGACCACACATAAAGGTAATCCCAGAGTGGGCACTATGCTAGGAATGGGTTTAGTTCTTTATGTTACAATTGTGTGCCCCATCTATGCTGTGCAATTCACACACACACACACAGGGAACTTTTTTAAAACCACATTCTCATTGCTGCAAAGTATTACACTGAAGCAACAGACCTTAATTTATCCTTCCATTCTCTTGGTAGATATTTGAGTATTTTTCAATTTGAAGATAGCACAAAAAGACATGTTTTGACTCTCTTCCCTCTCTGAGCCAAACTGCCACCATCTTAATGAGTTCAGCCATGCCTGTTGGCAAAGGATCGTCACAGCTGGGATTGCTGACTACTAAGTTTCCCTCTTAGGAGGACGGGGCAGGAAGGGCCATGGAACCTTCACCTCCATATCCAGCCACTCCTCCCAGCCCCTGTGTGCAATGCTGCCTTAATTGCCCATGGCCTTGGGGACTTAGGGAGGCCTGGAGAGCCAGAGGACTAGGGGAAGGGACTCCATCTGTGCAGTCATGGGGGTCATCATCATGCTGGGTGCAGACCTTCCTTTGTGACTGCTTAAGGTTACCTATGCTCCTTCCTGTAACCCCCTACCTATATGTTCTGTAAGGAAGCCAGATACACTGATTGGTTCCCCAGGTGAACTCTGATGGAACTGAACCTTGGTTTGTCATTGGAACCTTGTAAGGAGTCCGGGGAGATGTTGCCTAGTCTCCCCAGGGAGAAAAGTAGCATATCATCATGCCAATAATATTCTCTTCTTTAAGTACATTCACATTTTTCTTTCTTTTATTTATTATGGAATAGGATGTTATTAGAAAGTTTTTCTTTTTTTTAAAAAAAAGGATTTATTTAAAGTATTCTTTTTTTTTTTTTTTTTTCGAGACAGGGTTTCTCTGTGGTAAAGATTTATTTTTAGCTGGGCGGTGGTGGCGCACGCCTTTAATCCCAGCACTTGCGAGGCAGAGGCAGGCAGATCTCTGTGAGTTCGAGACCAGCCTGGTCTACAAGAGCTAGTTCCAGGACAGGCTCC
>NW_004949101.1:4231134-4237727 GCF_000317375.1 Microtus ochrogaster | reverse complement strand
TTCATCGCGTGTGCCTCAGAGAGCAGAGCTCTCACCTCTGCCCACAAGAGTGGAACATCTTGTCTCTCTGAGGCGTCTGCCCCCGAGAGGAGAGCTGTCGAGTCTCTGAGCTCACTTCCTCTTTCTCCCAGCGTCTGCTCCTCCCACCTATGTTCTAACCTATCAGGTCAAGCAGCTTCTTTATTTAATCAACCAATGACCTTCCTCCATCAGGAGTGTGTCACATACACCATTCTATGCCTGGCTTATTCCACTTGACATAGTTTTGTCTACCACGGTTACTTAGGTTCTGCAAACAGCAGGGTTCTAGTCTTCTTAAAGAACTGATTCATATCCTATTATGTACGTATGCCACTTAAAGGTGCATTCATCAGTGTTGCTGAGATGGCTCAGTGGTTAAGAGCACGGGTTGATCTTCCAGAGGACCCAGATTCAATCCTGAACACCCACATGTTGGCTCACAGTCATCCATAACTCCAGTTCCAGGGGATCTCACACTGTCTTCTGCCCTCTGAGGGTACCGGATATATGAGGTACACATACATGCATGCAGGGAAAGCACCCGTGCACACAACAAATAAGTTTTACAAATGCAATTATCTGTGAACGGATGCCTCCTTTTCCCACCTCAGCCAATGCTGGGATGAACAGGAAGTGCAATAAGATAATGTCGGGTAGAATGTCGGGTCCTACTTCTAGTTCAGAGAGGAGGATCGTTGTTAAGTTTTGAAATAGGGTCTCATGTTGAAACAGGAGCTCCTGTTCTTCCTGCCTCAGCACCCTAAGAGCAGGGATTACAACTTATACTACCATGCTTGGCTTTGGCTGAGAACACTCTGGAAAGAAATCTCTGAGGGCACAGAGGCTCCGTGTAGTCAGTGTACGTGTGTGAGAATGGAATGGGTGGGTCAGAGCGTGAGGCTGTGCTCAGCTTTCGGAAATCATGCCCGGCGGGTTTCTCGGTGGCTGTACCAGTTTCATCGCTGCCTGGAGCTAAACTTAAAGGGTAACAGACCTGTGTTTCTAACTGAGTGACTACAGTGTTTCAATTATCCAAATGAGGCAGTGCCTTGTAGCAATTGAACCTCCTTCAATTTCAACAAAGATTCAAAAAAAAAAAAGCCACTGAGGGCTATAATTCCTTCCCTTTTGCTTCTAACAAGAGAGAGATCAAGTTGCTCACCAAAGCCCCAGAGCTTGAGGAAAACAGCACTCTGAATACCTTTCGATTTTTTAAAAGATCATTTTATTATTTTATGTGTACGGGCATTTTATTGGCATGTATGTTTGCACACTACATGTTTGCCTGGTGCCCTCAGAGGCCAGAGGAAGGCAACGAACCCCTGGGACCTGGAGTTAAGGACACCTGGGAGCCGCCACGTAGGGGTTGAGAATCGGACTAGAGCAGCCAGTGCTCTTACCCACTGAGCCGTCTCTCCAGCCCTTTTGAGCATCTTCTCACTGTGTCATTAGTTCATTAACAGATGCTAATTAGGATGTAGGGCTCTGCAGCTGAATCCCAGGGTGCAGGCCTGTCTTCTCTGCCAGCTTCTGGACCCCGGGGCAGAGATCTGGTCCTCACCTGCCTGGGTCCTCATTTATAGCAAAGGATATGGTTTTAGGAGTAGCTGCTTCCTAGTGTTGCTTTGGAACTGAATGATACTATATATATAATATATATAGACTGACTGAAGGGATAGAGTTTCTACAGATGCTCAGTAAGTATCAACGACTGTTCTGATGGGGTTTTTTTTTGTTTTTGTTTTTTTTTTTAAGCGAGGTGTGATGGTGCATACCTTGGGAAGCAAAGGCACTGGGTCTCTGTGAGTTCAAGGCTAGTTTGGTCTACATAGCAAGCTCAAGACCAGCCAGGGCTTCACCCCCACCACCCACCTCACCCATACCTCCCCCCAAAAGAAAGATGAATACTTAAAAACCTGACTTGTAGCAAGGATATTCAAAGGATACTGTTAACACCGTTGTCTGTTTCCTTGTTTCCACGCTCATCCCCCACTTGGCAGCACCAATTCCTATATGCACCACCCATGAAACCTAAGGCTGCAAGGCCAGGGGACATCAACAGAGTCAGGCTCTGGTTTAAGATCCCAGCAAAGCTTCTTACATACACTTGCACAGCACACTGGGTCCCAAGTGAGCAGCTCCTGCCAGCCCACTGCTGGCTAGGGAAGAAAGGGGGTCACTGCAGGCAGGCCACCAGAGGCAGAAAGCAAGAACCAGCAAAACTGCGGCCAGTAGCCGCTGGGACCCTGGAATGATTTCCTGCCTAGCAGAGGTGGGCAGGAAAATCCAGATGATACCAGTAACTGTGGTCTATCTACAAAGCCTTGACCTTTTATTATTCTCCTGATAGAGAATTTAGGTTTCTTCAAAAGAAAAAATTATTTGATGAAAGTAAAGACTAAACTTTAGGACTTTTACAGATCATATCACGGCTTGGAAAATTGCTCAGTGGGTAAAAGGTCTTAGCGGTGTAAGTCTGAGGATGCGAGTTCAAATCCCCCTCCCCCTTCTGTAGCTGCTCGCAGTCGGATACAGGAGGATTCAGTGGGTATAGCCAAGAAGGAGGCCCTGAGCGTCCTGGCCAGCTTCTGGGACAGGCGGGATATCGTGTTTGTCTTCCAAGGCTTGGTATCTTCATCCACACTTCCTGATAATCTGTGACAAACCGTGGGAGAGCCCGGGACCCACTGCTTCTCCCCAAGGGCGTTGCTAGGTGCTTAGTCATCTGAGGAGCCTTGGCCCATTTGCGCAATTCCTGCAACCAAGAATGGTTCCACACCAGCCCTTCTTTGGTGCTGCTGACTCTGTCATCTCTGGAAGCCACAGCAAGCAGTTTTGGTTCGGAGCAAAGAGCCAGAAACATGGGTGGTGACCTACACGGCGCACGGGGCCATAGCTCCAGAAGGGCCCCTGCACAGCTTTCATGCCTGGATACTTGGCTGGCTTTCCCAGGTTTACAGGGAACGGCTCCTTTCTGTTCGTTTGCTTGGCAAATATTTTTTGGCTGGTGTTCAGAGATGATTAAAAGAAGTGTATGGAGAAGTAAGTTATAGTCCCCAGAGTGGCTCTGGAAGTTTCCCAAAGGCCTCGAGGTTGGGCAGAAAGGGTGTGCAGGGCTGGGCTGGGTGAGTCCTGGCCCGAAGACCTGCTGAGTGAGGGTGGAGCCACAAATCCGTGCCCCCCACGCCCCAACCCTAAGTCAGGCAGCAGTCAGCAGGCCTTCTGTGAACAGACCCAAGTGAACCTTTGGGAGCCTGCTGGAGAGAATCCTGCCTCCCTGCAGAATGCCCTGCCCAGCGAAGCTGTCGATTGTCACTTGTAAAATTTCCCCAAATCTCATGTCAACTACTCACGGGAAACACACCTAACAAGGGAAGACTCACAACTGCTTATCAGCAAAATGCAAACCAAAACCAGTGAGAAGGCAACTAGCAAAACAAAACAAAATAGCCAGAGCTGAGGAGGCGGGAGTGAAATGGGAGCCTGCGTGCGCACTCTTGGTGGGAATGTACGACAGCGCAGCTGCTGTGGAAAACAGCCTCCCTGTTCAGAACAAAAAGGGACAGCATTATCTGGGGGTCCCACAATGCTACTTTTGGATCCATACCTGAAAGAATAAAAACCGATTTGAAGAGCTATCTGCATATTCATTTTCTTTATTTTTATTTTTCATTTATCTTTGTGTATACTCCCACAGAGGTCAGAAGAGGGGGGCGGATTTGGAGCTGGTGTTACTAGTGGTTGTGTATGGGTATCAGTGTGTGTGTGTTCTCTATGGAATATTATTCAGCCTTAAAAAAGAAAGGAATTCCAACACATGCTGTAACTTGAGGACATTATGTTAAGTGAAATAAGTCAGTCACAGAAGGACAAATACCACATAATTCGATTTAAACAAGGCCCCTAAAGTTCTCAGATTCACAGAGATACAAAGTAGATAGTGGTTGCCAGAGGCTTGGGAGAGCATGCAGGAATTTCAATTTGGGCAGATGAAGAAAGTTCTAGAAATAGGAACAGCAATTAATGTAGTTAATAAGCCTGAGTTATAGAGGGGGGGAAAACAACCCATCACTTCTGTATTAATGAATCTTACAGCAACAGCAAAAATATAAGAAGGGAAAACAGCTACAGTAAATACAGCAAAAACTCTTAGCCTTGCCCCAGTGTGGCCTCAGGCTGCTGACTGGCCCCGTCTGCTGTTCCTTACCCTCCATGCTAGCTCCCTGGCTGTGCCCACTTCCTGTGCAGCCCACTCAACAGTGTCTCAGCAGATGGGTGCTTAGAGTTCTGGTTCTACTTCTTATTGGTCATGAATGTGGGTGGGTCAGGGGTTAAAGAGCCATCTTTCCAGTGTCCTGCTCTACGTCTCATGTTCAGGCCACTCACATACTAACACTCATACATGCAGCCAAACACCAAATGCACATACAATAGAAATAAGTGGTTATTGTTGTGGTTAGATTAACAACTACCTATTTGTTACAGTTTTCTGTTCCCAGCCCTCATCGTTGGCTTCTCTTTTGTGTTTTTCTTTTCTGCCTCTTTTGTGTTTAATTGAGCATTTCAAATGATTTCTTCTGCTCTCATATCAATGACAGTGATTTTATGAATATCGTTAGTGGCTACTCTGGAGTTTGTACTTAAACTAATCCAGGTCTATTTTTAAATAACAATATAACATTTTATTCCTGACTAGAAAGAGTGTAACAGTCCTTACATACACACACAAATATTGTTGGACTCTAGCATCCAAACACCGAGGAGGAGTCGCCCCCAGAGACCATCTCATACACCACAGCCGATGCAAAAGCATGAGGATTTTATTAATTCTGTCATGACAGGGTCCCCCAGCATTCGGGAAGCCGAGGGACCTCGAATAGCGGGTACAGTCTACTTTTAAAGGGGCCACAGAAGCAAGGGGGGTTGTTTTTTGACCATTCTGATTGGCTTATTTGAAAGGGCTATTACCAATAATTGACTGAAGAGCTGTTGCCAGATCAGATGAGGTAAGAGGTCATTTTGACCCCGTTTCCCAGGGGACCAAACCAAAACATACGTATATGGGTAATTGTTCAGGAACTGAGTACGTGCGAGTGTAGCTGTTAGGTCCTTGGTTCCCAGGGGAGGAGGGGAAGCACTATGGCACAGAGGCTGAGAGGATTCAGAATTGTCAAAAATGGCTTCAGGATTGTCTTAAAGTCTTACAATATATATACAAACATACACACACACACACACACACACACACACACACACACATATATATATATATATATACACACACACATACATACATTGTGTGTGTTTTTCAAGACAGGGTTTCTCTAAGTTAACAGTCCTGGCTGTTCTGGCATCTGCTTTGTAGACCAGGCTAGCCTCAGACACACAAAGATGCCTGCTTCTGCCTCCTGAGTGCTGGGATTAAAGGTGTGTGCCACCACACCCGGCCACATAGTATATATTTTACATTTGAGAATTGTGAGATGTTTTTACTTATTCTGTCCTCACTGGAAGTACATATGTGAGTTGACAAATCTGCTAATTAGCTGAATGTAATAATTTCACTATATATAGTATATATAGTTATAACATGTATAAATATATATCACATTATGGTGCACATTGTGAATATGATTAATGTTAACTGTGTCTTGACAAAATTGGAGGAAATTAAAATTGAGTAAAATATCTTAATTATTAGATTTTAAGCTTCAGGTTGAATATTTCATTCTCAATATCTGAGTTGGGGAAGCAACAATGTGGCTAAAAGCTAATTTTACGGAGCTCTGCACTTGAACCCAAACACAGTCCCAGTTACTAGCAAGATGCCCTCAGCACAGTCCTTAGTCTGCTGGTGTAGACTTCTGCCCTAAGGTGCATGGACAGTTAAGGAAAGGGTCCCACCTAGAAGTCTGGAAATGTACCTAGAGCCTCCTGCTGGGGAGACTTCACTTTAAGGACACAAGGCTAAGCTACTCCACAGAGGAGAGGACTCTGCTCCAGGGCACCAACATGAGAAAAGTCTTGCTTGCCCTAGATGGTATATCGATTTTTGTTAGGAAGAATGTGGTGGTGTTATATAACAAGAGATTTCTTGTGCGTATAGAGACATTGGAGGAGTCTTTTGATCTAATATGGCCTTTGCCCCCAGCTCCTGAGACCTTTGTGGTTTCCTGAGTGATAACACGTGTGAGCAGAGCTTCTAACCCCTTTGGAATTTCCCGGGTGATAGGAGCAGCCTTTGTTCCAGTGTGGTGGCTTTTGGTGGGCTTCTGCAGCCCAAGGGTGGGGTCTGATTGCCAGGGTGCTCTGGGATAATCCTCTGTACACTGTAAAGATTTGTCATTCATATTAGTTTAATAAAATGCCGATTGGCCAGTAGCCAGGCAGGAAGTATAGGTGAGGTGACTGTTATTCTTTTTTAAAAAATGCTGCAAGATCCCCGTGGCAGTAGGCAGTCCCAAATGGTGGTAGCGGGCCATGTGGTGGCAGGCAGCGGACTCTGGGAGCAGCCAGTCCCAGGCAGAAATGGCTGCCGGTCCCAGAGCAGTGGCCTGAGTGGTGGTGGCGGG
>NW_004949101.1:4219643-4230753 GCF_000317375.1 Microtus ochrogaster | reverse complement strand
GGAAGCAGAGAAGTAGGGAGAGAGGCAGAGGTGAAGCTGCCTCTCCGAGAGGAAGATGGAAAAGAGAACGAGCTCAGGCTGGAAGCTGAAGATCAGCCTGCCTCAGCGGATGGGGAGGGGAATGGGTGTGGCTTGTCTCTTAAAGGGACCAAAACCATAACAGTGACCAAACTAAAAATGAAGAATGGAGTCAGGAGTCGCCAGCCAGATGCAGAGGGTACAGGAGATGAATGTGCCATGTTAACAGAGGTACCACCACATGGCAGAGCATAAACAAGGATTATGGGTTAACTTCAAGTGTAAGAGCTAGTTAGTCACAAAACTTGAGCTATCAGCTGAGCACTTATAAGTAATATTAAGCCTCTGAGTCAATTATTTGGGAAATTGCCGCTGGGTATTCGAAACAGGAGGGCAGAAGAGAAATATCTGCTCCCACCCGGGAAATCAATTGATTAGAAAGAAGACTGGGACTTTCAGCCAAGTCCCATGTACACACCACTGGCTGCTGGAGGGAGATGAAGGTTGAGCTGACCACCCGTGTCCACTGATGAGATAGAGGCCTTGTAATGAAACGTCCACAAAAACCCAGAGGACACAGACTGCGGATGAAGCCTTGAATTTAATTCCCAGGTCCTGAGCACTATATAAACGTGCATGGCAGCATCTCCCTCTACCTCATACTGAGTTGGAGCTGGATGTGGTGATACATGTCTTTAATCTCAGCTCGTGGGAGGCAGAGGACAGAGGACTGAGGACAGGCCTCTGAAAGGCGGATAAGTGAGTATAGGCAGCTGGAGGCTAAGCCTCACTTAGCACCTCTTTGCCTTCGTCTGGCTGCCATTCTGTACCCTTCATGATGCTTTTTGTTTTGTTTTGTTTGATGTAGTTGGTTGGTTGGTTTTTCGAGACAGGGTTTCTCAAAAGAGAGTGGCTATCCTGTTACTAGCTCATAAACCAGGCTGGACTTGAACTCACAAAGATCTGTCTCCCTCTGCTTCCTGAGTGCTGGGATTAAAGGCATTACTGGCTAGGTTCTTTATAAGTAGCTTAAACACTTGTGCTACGAGCTTTCCTAGTGAATGCAAGGAGGGGACAGTGGGTACCATAAGTCTGCATCTGAGCTGGTTGATCAGAAGCCTAAGTGACAACCCAGTACTTGCCCCTGGCATCTAAAGTAGAGGCAGTCTGAGGGATGGAGTCCTTAGCCTATGGGACTTGATGCTGTCTGTTGGTAGACAAGGTCAGAATTAGATTGGAAATGAACAGCCAGCTAGAGTCTACTGCAGCATGGATTGTGTGGGGACCCACTACCTTCCATCGGAAGTACTGTGTTGGATGGTGTATGAACATACACTGGGCTCTTCCTTATATCTTTATATGGCATCTCTTACATTTATCCCTGTTACCTTTCTCCCCATTTCCTTACCAGTAAAATGCAGACAACAGACTTTACCTGTAAGGATGGGTCTGCAGATTCCAGAAGACAGTGCCTGGAACACAGGAGATAATCAGCTAGGGGTTTTCAGGGAGGTGAGTTCAAGATTACTGTCATGTAATCTTATTGTCATGAATGATTGATTCAAAATGCCTGCTGAAGTACCCCGTGGCACACCTGACCAAGACACAGTGTTCTCTTAGCCATGAGGGTTTACGGAAAAGCCAGGCCGTGTATTAAGGTGTGTGACTATCATCAGAAGGGGGGGTTCTACTCAGAGTATAGGTGGAGATTGACAGTAATGTGACTTTCTGGGTCCACATTCACTTTCTTCCTGTTCTCCTTTCAAGGCACTGGAAATGTGCCTAGCCTAGACTGCAGAGAGGTGCCCTCCGCAAGTGGGGATTTGATTTCTAACACAAGGATGCTCTTTCTGGGTTAATCACAGCTCTGGGTTCTACTTTTCTACCCCCTCAAAAAAAAAAAAAAAAGGAGTTGCCCTCCTTGGGACATTGTAGGACCTCCTGAAGGGCATCAGGAAGTTAGAGGAGTAAGGGGAAGGCATCCACTGGGCATGCTCAGGAGTCGTCATCCTTGTGTGTCCCTGTAGAACACCAAGGTGATTTCCTTTAGGAAGCTCCCCGCTCTTAATGACCCAAGGCTGGGGACAAAGAGCACTGCAGCAGGTCTTGTTACCCTCAGCCAGCCTTGGTTGCTGTCGTCACCGATGTCATCGCTGACGTCACGTCTACGGCTTCTTCCCAGGATGAGGCCGTTTGCAGCTGTGGCTTCAGGGGTTAATCTGTGCGGGCACCTGGGTAACCTCACCCAGCAGTGTAGACCTGCTCTTCCAACAATCACTGTGAAGGGCAGAGCTAGAGCCAGACCAGAAGACTCTCGTGAACCTGTTTCTTCTGGAATTTCTTGACTGAGAGGAATTCACTGTGTACCTCTTATATTCCTTTTGGGCCACAGCTGGGCCCAGTTTGTGTCTCTCTTTGTGACATGCACCTCAGGATTACCAGAAACCATCCAGCCGAACTCTGCACAACAACAGAATATTGAAGACCTTTCTCTACTTCGTCTGTTGCTTTGTGGATATGTTTTTTTTTTTGTTGTTGTTGTTGTTTTTGCCACACAGCACCCCCTACACACACACCAGCCATAAGACTGTGGGTATCTTGGGTGCCAGGGCATGGTAAGTCCAAGCTGACCAGGATATACAAAGTGTCAGCAAATGGCTGTCAACTGTCTCCGTTAGAATAGATTATCAATCAATAAGCTAGTCATCCTTATTGCTCTTGGGAGGTGTAGACAGGAGGAGCAGTTTTAGCAAGATACTGCTTAGTAAGTTTGAGGCCAGCTTAGGCTACATGAGACCCTAATAATAAACAAGGGTTGGGAAGTTGACTCAGTTGGTAAAGTGCCTGATGTACAAACATGAGCACCCAAGTTCTGATCCCCAGCACCCATGTAAAGAGCTGGCACACACACACACACACACACACACACACACACACACACACACACAATCCCAGTAGGGCCAACTCAGTGAGCTCCGTGTTCAGTGAGAGATCTTGTTGCAAAGCATAAGGCAGATGATGGACTGAGGGCTGACTCAGTGACTAAGAGCACTTGTTGCTCTTGCAGAACAGCTGGGGTTGGTTTCCAGAACCCACATGGTGGTTCAGAATCATCCATAACTCCGGTTCCAGAACATCTGGGGCCCTCTTCTGATCTCTGAGGGCATGCATGTGGTCCACATCCATACATGCAGGCAAAACTTACTCATACACAGAAAGCAAAATAAAATAAATAAATCGTAAAAACAAAGAAGGTGGTTGAGTTCAAGGCCATCCAGAGCTATGTTTTGAGACACTGAAGAATCAAAAGTCAAAGTGGTGGAGAGGAACTGAGGAAAGCACCTGATACCAACCTCCCTCTCCATGTGTGTGACTGTGTCTACATGTGTATGCTATACACCTGTATGTTAATTTTAACAATGACACAGAAATTAAGCCATTTGTAGAAGAAACTTGTCTCTTTTTTAAAAAATTAATCTGTTTAGTCACAATCTAAGGTGACATTTTTGTTTTTTAAAAGAAGTTTTAGCCGGGCGGTGGTGGCACATGCCTTTAATCCCAGCACTCGGGAGGCAGAGGCAGGCAGATCTCTGTGAGTTTGAGACCAGCCTGGTCTACAAGAGCTAGTTCCAGGACAGGCTCCAAAACCACAGAGAAACCCTGTCTCGAAAAACCAAAATAAATAAATAAATAAATAAATAAATAAATAAAAAAGAAGTTTTGAAAAAATCTTCTTCATTGTTTTTCCAAAAGACTTTCTCATCAGTGAATTTAAGCAGTGAAACCTAGTTATTTCCCTTTCAGTGGAATCTCGAACTCCAAAGAACTCAAAATCTATAAAAAGATCGAACTCACCTTTGTGACAGTTTTAGGCACTATGCTGGAAGCGAGGAAAGCAGAACCATTTAGTAGCTGATGCCCCTTAGGTGCCCACCAATCCCTTGTGCGCGCGCTCTCAGCTCACTGGGGTCCTCGACTGTGAGATGACACCCTCGGCAAACCAGCCTATCAGGAGGAAGCTCTTAGAGTCACGTGCCTGCCTATCACTGCTACCTTTCCTTTTCAAGCTCCAGGCCACCACTGAGCGCTCTGTGTCTTGGACACAGGTGGTCCTGGTGCCTCCCTGGGAGGAGAAGTCACGGTAAACATGGTGCAATATAATAAGACGAAAACACTAAGGCAGCCATTGTAAAAAGTGCTAGGGAGCCGAAGGAGGAAGGTGAGGTGCGAGGGCTTCAGAGACAGGCCCTTGGGCTGCAGAAATGGCTCAGAAGTCAAGAGCATTTGCTGCTCTTGGAGAAGACCTGGCTTTGGAGAGGGAGGGAACGAGGAGAATCTGAGACACACTGAGGTGCTCATCGGAGCAACGGCAGAGTGTGGATCTATGGGCCGGAGATAGCTATTGTATTTTATTGTACAGGTAAGGAGACCTTGTTCTGACTCTGTCTTGTTTATTGTCGTAATCTTAGTGTCAAATACAGTGCGGGGCATATAGAAGGTGACCAGTAAATGTTTTGGCTGGCTAAGCAAAACTTTTTGTCTTTTACTTTAAGATTGAGAAAAAAGGAAAATGAATTCAGGAAGTGAGACAGTTAAAGACTTTATCTATCCCTGGCAGGCCATGTTAATATTTATTGAGCAAATGCCATGGTTTGAGGTACTTTAGACACACAGACTCATTAAACTGTCACATGACCTATGGAACCTCACATAAATTATGGCAGCATTCACACGGGGGCAGCCTAGCCCTGGGACATGGGCCATTACTAAACCAGATGCCTTAGCTGCTGCCATCGGCCCAAGTGCCCTATTGCTCACTTTAGTCCTGGGGCTGATAGATAGGGACAAGCTTTATGTCACCGTCTGTCTTTCTTCTAACAGCGATGTGTGTGAGTATAACTCAGCTCATGGCCATGTTCTCAATGACCTCTTTCTGCACAGACAAGCACGAGTTCTGTCCTCCACCCTGGCTCCAGGAGCTTTGTTTGGTACTGTGCAGTCCACATTCTCGGCCAGAGCAAATATGGTTCCACGTGTGCCCCAGTGCCTAAGGCTATCTCACCATGAAAATGCCCGGATGATCCCGTTTCAGGGCCTTGTTTTGTTAATACTAGAAAGGAATAGTAGCTTTCTAGTATTAACACATTGAGTTGTCCACGCGGAGAACCCAAGGACAGTATGTCCTTCGTCTCCCGGAGATGAGCGGTAGTATTAACTCACCTGGAGTTCACTCTGGAGCAGTGAATTACTGCTGAATAGTAGCGGTGCCCCTCCCCCACGGACTTCAGTAATACCCTTCCTTAGAATGCAATTAAAAGTTTTAATTCACAGATATTTGGAAAATTGAAAAGTCAGCTGATTCCTCGGAGTTCTTGGCTACCCATACTGCCCAGGGGAAAGTTGAATAATTGAATCCTAATGGTTGAAAAATTAGCCTGCTGGGCGGCACAAAGGGTGCGAGGCAAAGAAGCAATCACTGTGTGTAGGGCGACCCCTGCTGTCCAAAGGGCAGAAGCAGATAAGAGAACCAAATCTGTGACCATATGGCGCAGGGGAACTACTAATTTCAATCTCTTGCCTTTGTAAAAATTAGCAAGCACATCATAAATCCACTATGCCCGGGTATCTAAAAACTTTTAAATTACTTACGTGTGTGTGTTGCCATGGCTTGTGAAGGTCAGAGGACAATTTGTGGGGTCGCTTCTTTTCTACCACGTGGTCCCGTGGATCAACTCAAGTCGTCAAAGCTTGGCAGCAAGGGCCTCTACGCAATGAACCATCTTGTCTCAGCTTTCCTTTTTAGGCGAGCGCGCGCGTGTGTATATGCGTGTGTGTGTGTGTGTGTGTGTGTGTGTGTGTGTGTGTGTGTGTGTGTGTGTGTGTTGAAGATTGGGTATCTTTCTTAATCATTTTCTACCTTGTGTATCTGAGTTAACACGGGCTGGCTGATTTGGCCAGTCTAACCAGCTAACCAGCCTGTTCCACATATTTCCTGTCTCCGCCTCCTGCGTGCTGGGACTGCAGGTGGTCACCATGTCTGCCAGGCTTCTGTGTGGGTGCTAGAGATCTGAACTCAGGACTTCGTGCTTGAACAGAGTCTTAATCAAGGTTTGTACTGCTGTGAGGAGATACCATGACCACGGCAACTCTTTTTTTTTTTTTTAAAGATTTATTTATTTATTATGTATATAACATTCCTTCCATGTGTGCCTGCAGGCCAGAAGAGGGCACCAGATCTTATTATAGATGGCTGTGAGCCACCATGTGGTTGCTGGGTATTGAACTCAGGACCTCTGGAAGAGCAGCCAGTGCTCTTAACCGCTGAGCCATCTCTCCATCCCCCACGGCAACTCTTATAAAGGAAAACATTTAACTGGAACTGGCTTACAGGTTCAGAGACTTAGTCCATTGTCATCGAGGTGGAGAACATGGTGGCATGCAGGCAGACATGGTGCTAGGGCCAAGAGTCCTACATCTTGCAAGCAACAGGATATCTGACAGCCGCACTGAGGGAAGCTTGAGGAAAAGGCCTCAAAGTTCGCCCCCACAGTGACACACTTCCTCCCAAAAGGCGACACCCCCTAATAGTGCTACTCCCTTTGGAGATAATTTTCCTTCAACCCACCACTTACAGCAAGCACGTTTCCAACTGAGCCATCTCCCTAGTCCTGAAAAAATACCTTTTATTATAAAAAGCCGTTATCAAAGAAAGCATTCTTCCATTTACCTCTAGCTGCTCGTTCCTCTTGCTTCTGGCTACACTTTTGAAACAAATGGTTAAAGTAAAATGTGAGTTTAGATACAAAAAGAGAAATATTAAACTACCAACAAGAAGTCTGTTCTAAAAAAATACCATCAGAGAAGAAAAATAAAACATATAAACTTTTTGTATAGGAGCTAGGAGTGTGATAGTGAACACTAATCCCAGGCTGGGACCTTTACTAGAGAGTAGAGTGTGTTACAAAACACACTGTCAGGTCAGTCATGAACATGGTAGGCTCAATAAAGAAACTGTCAATATTCAGTTTTCTGTCCTTGATTGCTGTGGTCATATAATAAAGTTCCTTTTTTTTTTTTTTTAAAGAAATGCTTACTTGCTACATTTCAGGGCCTATGGTATGCACAACTTACCCTCAAGCAGTTCAGGGAAGTGTACGGATGTCTGTGTGTGGAGAGAGCGGAAAAGCAGTGCGGAGAAAGCCTGTCTACCTGGGCACCTACAAAAGGCTCCGCACTAGACCCTGTAGATTCTTGGTTCCACTTGGTAGGATTTTGTTAAGCTTGAAATTACTTCCAAATAAGCGATCTCAAGTAGATGGATGCAGCAGGATGCAGCAGGCCTGTGTAGCCCCAGCGCTCAGAAGACTGAAGCAGGAAGACCTCAAGTATAGTGCCAGCCTGGGCTGCACAGTGAGGCTGTGTCTCAAAATACAAAACAAACAAAACAACAATGACAATAACAGAAACAGAGCTTGTAACGTGAGGAACTAAAGTTTATGAAAATTATTTTTCAATTAAAAACAACCATTTTGACATATAAAAACTGTACGTGTGCGCGCCTCCAGCTGTGTGCACAAGGGGGCCAGAGGGGTATCCCATCCCCCGCGGCTACAAGCAGTTGTGACCTGCCTGCTCTTGATGTTGTGGCCCAAATTCCAGTCCTCTGCAAGAACAGCACATACTTCTAACTGCTGAGTCATCTCTCTAACGCTTTATATCACTGTGAACAATGACCCACTCTGTGGTATGTTTCTGTAAGCAAACCGCGTCCTATCAAAGGAACTTGTAAGGCCACTAGGGAAGGGTGAGACTAAATGGTGAGCTGAAGTTTCTCTAATCTATCTAACCTATTCCTGCGTCTGTATTTATTTCTGCTATTTTCCCCCAACTTGGGTTAAGGACTTCCTTAAAAAAATCTTATGAGGGGCTGGAGAGATGGCTCAGAGGTTAAGAGCACTGACTGTTCTTCCAGGGGTCCTGAGTTCAATTCCCAGCAACCACATGGTGGCTCACAACCATCTGTAATGAGGTCTGATGCCCTCTTCATGTCCAGCAAGCATACAAACAGACAGAACACTGTATACATAGTAAATAAATAAATTTAAAAAAATTTATGAATTAATAAAACCATTTAGTGCAGTGAATATGATATAAGAATTTGGGGCTTTATGAAAAGTATTTTTATCTGTGTTTAGTGTAAAACAAAAACTAGAGGTTTGAGTTTACCAAACACACAGCTCAAAAGATTTTTTGGTTTGGTTGGTGTGTTAAACTGGCAGGTTGTGTTCATTAAGAATTGAAAGCTGGGGGCTGGAGAGATGGCTCAGAGGTTAAGAGTGTATGTTGTACCTATGTCCTGAGACCCCCAAGAAAACCACCATGGAGCCACACATTTTTGAATGGAAAAGCAAAGTTTCATTTATTAGTTACAGGCTAGCGCGGTCCTCTATTCACAGTCAGACACAGCAGATAGAGGGAGAAGGACCCCATCTATTTTTGTAAGGCATTTATAAAGACAAAAACCACAAGACAGTCACAAGATTACAGTCTCAAAATACAGATTGCTTATCCTACATCCCAACTGGCTAAAGGGTAGGTAAAGCTCAGCTGTTAGTTCCTGATAGGCTATTATTGTCTAAGGGGGATAGCAACAGCCACCTGGTCATGTCCTCCGGACACCTGTTGACCCTTTGCTAACCGCAGGGGCTGTTTGAAATCCTATCTGATTGGTCCATTGTTACTCAACTGGTAGGCGAAGTTAGGTGGTCAGCAGTTTTGTGTAGCTTGGGTTTTCCCATTAGCTAATACTTTCCCTAAAAGGGGGCTAGCGACCCCCAGCTTTCCTCAGGAGTGGGGGTGAAGTTCAAAGACCCACAAGGTCCCAGCACAAAAATGGAACCTTTTCCAGCCTCACAAGAGCACTGGCTGCTCTTCCAGAGGTTTTGAGTTCAATTCCCAGCAACCACATGGTGGCTCACAATCATATAGAATGAGATCTGGTGTCCTCTTTTGGTGTGCAGGCATAGCATGCATGTAGGCAGAACACTGTATACATAATAAATAAATAAATCTTTAAAAACTGAAAGCTAGCACTTGTTATGGAATAATCTTTTTGTACACTATGAAGATGTGTCTTTACTAAGGTAGCTTCCAATTGGATTAATAAAGAGCCGACTGGTCCATAGCTAGGGGGAATAAAAGGTTAGGTGGGAGAGCCAAATTAGAAGGATGCTGAACAAAAGGGTGGAGTCACATGGAGTTGCCAGGAGACTCGGAGATGGCAAGATGAACATGCCATGCTGAAAAAAACGTACTGCCACATGGTAGAGTGTAGATAAAAAATATGGGTCAACTTAAGTTGTAAGAGCTAGTTAGTAACAAGCGTAAGCTATCAGCTGGGCATTTCTGTTCCATTTGCTTACCGACACCAATTACATGTGCCATGATCGCCACATTTCACAGTGTTTCAAATGTATCCTGTGGGGGTTGCAGGTACAGCTAAGAGGTTAAGCATGAGCTTAGCATGTAGAGGGAATCCCTGGGTTCAGTTTCTATCATGACAAAGGAAGCAAAACCTGTATCCCATTAAATTCATTCATTCAATGCTAAGGAAGAAACACTGGCATAGAACCATGGGAATCAACGAGAGAGCATTAAGTTATTTAAAGGGTCACCAAAAAATATAGGTACACTAAGCCAGATAATGAAAAAACCGATTTCTCAGGGACAAACTCCATCCTCTCTCCGAGGATGACATTGTGTAGTGATCACAGCTGACATGGATACATCCAGTAAGGAAAAGTAAAGTCAAGTAAAGTCCATGCATGCTGAAAGTGTCTCAGATATCAGTATGACAAAGCACACTATAATTAAAAGGTAACTGCAAGCAACTCAACCAGCACAAGGACATGGATTAGTTGGGTATAAAGAATATAAATATGTCTATAATTTAACACAATTATGCTAGAAAGCTTTACAGAAAAGATAAAATACTGATAACTGAAACATTCGTGATGCATTCCCGAGAAAAACAGTAATACCAAACACACACCATTAACATTTTTAAACATGGAACCCGCTTCTGCTGCCATACCATATGTTCCCACCGTGATGACTCCATCCCTCTGGAACCCGAAGCCAAATCAGCTTCTTTTTCTTAAACTTAAAGTTGCTATTGGCCGTGGTATTTTTATCATGGCAACAGAGAAGTAACAGATCTATTAGGCAAGAACCACTACTGTTTCAGTTACATCTCTAGCCCCCCAAATGAAATAACAACAACAACAACAACAAGGCTTCTCCGTGTAGCCTTGGCTGTCCTAGAACTCACTCTATAGACCAGGCTGAAGTGAACTCAGAGATCCACCTGTCTCTGCCTCCTGAGTGCTGGGATTAAAGGTGCACACCACCATTACCTGAACTTAATTCTTTAGATGAATCTTATCACATTGTGACTTTTTTTTAAATAGGATATTCTACTGAAAGTACCTCATTGGTTATTTGGAGGAAGTAGGGAAAGGATAATAAATCCAGTTCATTTAAAGTTACATATCCATCTGTGACCTTACTGACTCTCACAAACTAGTTCTATAAGGATTAGTAATATAAGGATTAGTATATAAGGATTAGTAATATAAGGATTAGTATATAAGGATTGGTCTGAGCATCAGGATCATGAGGAAAATAAACAAAAATGTGATTTAAAGTAGTGTCTGATAAAACAACTTGCTTCCATTTTAGGCTTAAAAGTCATCCTATAGTAAAGAAAAACGAGATTCATTCATGTTTATGATTAAATCTGTTTCTCATGGATTGGGTTCTCTACAGCCTGTTCCAGGAATGGCAACCGCACCTGTTTCCAAAAGTCATTATGACCACCTATTGTTACGACCACCTTGTTACAATTACCTTGCAAATATGTCTTTGTTTCAGCAAGTTGCTATAACCAATATGTTATGCTTAATTTCTGCTCCTGTAACCCCACCGATTTGTCTGCCAACTCCCCCATTTGGAAACCCCCACTTCTGAGCTATAAAAATCTTTATCTACTCCATGTCCAATGTTGATCTCCTGAACCCACTTTTTTTTTTTT
>NW_004949101.1:4207795-4219153 GCF_000317375.1 Microtus ochrogaster | reverse complement strand
CAGGCTGGGAGGTCTTTTTATAGGAAAAGGGTGGCAAAAGCAGGCATACAGAAGCAATGCATGGTTACAGGGATCTCATTGGTCAGTTCGAATGAGGCGATGGGTTCATTGAAGGGACAAGTTTCCCGGAGACAAGAAGGTCTGATAATAATAGCAGACTTGGCCCTATCTAGGGTACATGTAGTTTTTCCCAGAACTGTTCGTTCCCCTCCTAGGCCTGGTATCTGACCACAGATATCCTGTTTGACCACCTAGGAGTACTGACTTTTCCTTGAACTTACATTACTTTGTGTGAAGGCTTTGCAAAATGGCATTACAGCAGCTAAGCTGGGGTCTTTCAATATACATGGTCCTAGCTCCAAACTCTCACAGGTTCCCAACCTCGCAGCAGGTACTGAGAGACCCCGAAAGACCCAAAGAGTGCAGTTCTTCCACTGGGTAACCAAGAAGCATCTCTGGGACGCTATTTCAGCTCGCGGGTGTATTTGTGTGTGTATAGGACGGGTGTGTGGGACGGGTGTATGGGGCGGGAAGCGGGGGGGGCGTCAGATGGCACCGGATGAGGAAGTCGCTGCAGGGGGCACTGGGGAGTGTAGTTTCTCAGGCAGAGGCGCTGAGAGGAGAGTGACTACGTTTTAGGAACGTTGTCTTAGGAAGGAGGATAACGCTTCCAGGTGCCGAAGCATCCACACTCCAGCTAAGAGGGAAGCACTCGACCAGAAATGGACAGATCAAAGGACCACGGGAGCTGCGGGCAGTCCAAGTTAATGGGTGGCGCGGGGCATACTGGGAGGCGTGGCTCTTGCGCCTGGAGGGCTCTGGGTGATGTAGTCCCGATGCCTGCGGGTGGGGGGGGGATCGCTCCCCAGCTGGTGGCTAGAGCAACCCCTTATTCTTTGGTGGCGTCGGTGAGTGCTTCTCCCGCGAGCCCTATTCGGGACCGAGGGGAAGATCCTGCAGGGCTGGTCTGGGGTTTATCTGGCCACTCGGCAGTGGTCCTGGAATCTGGGAGCTGAGGGGACGCGCCGGCGCGGGTGTGTTATCTTGGGGGTGTGAGCATGCATTTCTGAAGTTGTATGAACCTCAACTGTCCTAGTGTTCTATGGGTGCGCAAGGCTTGGTTCTTCTTTGTTAGGGTTCTTGTGGGTGGGGACAGGTTCAGCGTTGGTTGAAATGGCAGTATTGTTATAGGAGATTGCTCAAGCTTTAGGTGCGCTAGTAGGTGAGGCCTGACTAAGGAGACTTTTAGGGTTTGATATTTATTTACTAGGTCTTGGGATGGGACCGTCTAGGTCTGTGAGCCTCAGGATTTCTTTGGTGTTTTGGGGAGCTAGAGGTCTTTTGGTTCTACCACTTCTCAACTTTGCTGATATGTGGTGAGGGCCCCGTACCCTAGCCCAATAAGCCCAGATTTCACTGTGTGTCAGGTGGCTATGTTGGCCCGGTCTTAGGGTCTCAGTTTAGTGTTCCCCACTTCCAGTTAGGGCTTTGAAAAGGAGGCAGGCAAACTGGGACCCATTCCTCAACTTTTTCAAAGCACCCAAAGACTTAGTGACTACAAGAAGCTTAGGGGTTTTAAATTGCATTTTAATGTTTTGTTATAGAGAAATCCCAAACAGCCAGAAAAATATAAAAAATATAAAACTTCAAAGACCTGTCACCCAGATGCTGGCCACCCTGTGACTAATCATGATTTATCTCAAAGTTAACACTCGAAGAACCCTTAGCACCCTAGAGACTCTGGGCCTCACAGCCATGTTTTCACAGGCTGTCACTTCCTAGTCGGTCACCTTGGCAAGGACCTGATCTCATTGTGTCCCCAGTCTCATGTGTAAAAGGAGAGTAGCATCTACGTGGAGTTGTTGCTAGAATGAAGACTGCCTGGAACAGTCTCTGGAGTGTTCCAAGCGTCCAGTAAGTATTGACTTTCATGACTACCAGCCAGAGAGGATTATCTTACTCCTGCCATCAGCAGCACGCCAGGGAAGGCTGAGTTCCTTGACCGCATCCCAGCTTGCTCTCTAGGAAGTACCCACAATACTTCTCGTCTTGTCTTCTGTGGCAGGTCCGTTCCTAATGCCTTTAAGGAAGAAGCAGTGCACAGCCCCGTTAGAGCTTGAAGATTTCCAAGGACTTTCCTGAACCTTTGTTGTTGTTTGTTTGTTTGTTGTTGCTGTGCGTCCTGGGACCCCTGGCTGCCTACAGTGCCTCCTGCTGGGAAGAATACTTTTGGGTTCCTGACTGCCCACCTTCAGGTGAATGCCGTTCACTTTTGCATCCTGAACCAGGAGTAGGTTTGACTTTGCTCTCATCTTGTATCTCGTGGTGTCCCACTGGTGACCAGAAACTATGGTTCTCCTAGGAAGATCCCCTTGCTCTAAGGGTGACAGTTTGCGCAGGGAATCAGTATTCAGGCCAGGTGTGCTCACTTACTGCTCCTCCAGCCATTTCCCTGCATTCCATCCCACCTCAACATTTGTTCGCCCTGCTCGGTCCTAGGGCTCGTCAGGAGCTGGCCTGCATCTGTCCTCATTTGCTGTTTGTCCTGCTGGAATAGTTTTCAGTTATTTTCCTGGCACCTACTTCAATAGATGCCCTTAACACTCAGTGACAGCTGCACACACACGATTTTATTTTAAAAGATGCATAACTTTAATGCATACAATTTCATTGCCACACCCAATGGCATTAAACTTAATATGATTTAATATTCAGTCTGTGTGGAGTTTTTGAAGTATGTTTTTTTTGTTGCCTTCTTTTTTTTCTCCAGATTTAACATCTGTGATCGAAGGTAAAAGAGATGTGGAATTCACCCAACTCGCTTTCTCTTCCTGTGCCCCTCCTCCTGTTTCCCTGGGCCTTGCTGGGCCATGTTTAACAGCTGTAACTTACCTGGTGATACAAGCTGGCTCTCTGAGTTTGCCTTGCTCCTTTGTTCTTTCCAGATTCACTGTGTTTGATTGGCTGTGGAATCCTCTCCTGAGTTCCATGCGTGCTCACTTAGCTCCACGAACTGTCACTGACGCTTGCTGCTTCCACTATGGTCTGGGAGCCGGGCGATGGTGGCGCACACCTTTAATCCCAGCACTCGGGAGGCAGAGGCAGGTGGATCTCTGTGAGTTCGAGACCAGCCTGGTCTACAGAGCTAGTTCCAGGACAGGCTCCAAAGCCACAGAGAAACCCTGTCTCAAAAAAAAAAAAAAAAACCCACTATGGTCTGGGTCCGTGGATGATCAGTGCTATCTCCTGACCTCTTCACTTACTCTCTTACCCTGCCCCCAGGCACGTTTGTACAGAAACCATGAGGATCTTTTCAGCTGTAATGATGTCAGCCGGTGACTTTTCATCTTAATCAAAGTTGAAACCTCCTCCACTAGGTCTCATTGCCCTCTACTTATGCTTGGACTTCATCTCCTCTGTCCTGACTTGCCACATCAGCCACATCCATCGTTCCTCTGTCTTGCCAGCCTATGCCCGGGCTATTCTCTTGTCTGAGCTATTTACTCGAGCACAGCCTTCAGACCTGACAGAGGTCTCTCTGACCGCTCTTTAAAATTCCAGAGCCCCAGCCACTTCTGTTGCTGTTCTTCTGTGCTCGCGCATGTTTGCTAAAGGGTGTATCTTATTGATTCACCTCTTCCCCTAGGCTGTAGTCACTTATGTAGAACAATATAAGATAATACTCTCCACACCTTTGGTGCTTTAGTGGGTTCACTAGAGGACTGGGGTCAGCAAGGACCCCTGGTCTCACCCTCTTCATGTAGCATGTAGTACCCGGCTCCCTGCCTCTGTGTGTTCTCTCCAGCAGGGTAGCTGAACTTCATACATGGTATCTTAGGGGTGCCAAGAGTGAAAGTTGTCTCGTGTTCTTCAGTGTAAGCTGGTGGTACAGTGTTACCTGAATCACGGTTATTAGTTAAAGCAGAGGCAACCCAAAACCAGTGTTTAAGGCTGGGGTAAGGCAATCTGATCAGCAGAAAACATAGTGATAGTATTATATTATAACCCCAGAGGTAACAACCCAGCTGTATATAAATAACTAACTGAGTTCAATAAGCAGGGAGACGGGACAACTGCTCTTACAGAGCTGTAATGACTGAACTCAGGGCGGAAAAGGGAAAGAGAGGCCACTCTGTACATGCCGCAGTAATAACTGGTGTGGTGGGCTTCACACAGGTATGGTTGAGTCAGTGAGTGGAGGTTTGAAGAGACACGGGTTACTGGTGAAAATCTCCAGGTGTTCCCTCAGCACTGTGAGTGAAACTGCTATCTGTCCACACCAGTGAGCCAATCCCTGCTCAAGTTTCTGCTCTCAGTGCTCTGTGTTATATGTTCAGAGTAGCGCGGTGGAGCACACAATCCTTTTGTGAGGAGCCACTGGATGGATTTGTGGCTCTGCCGTTTTACATTCCTGCCTGTAACGTGCAGTGGTCAAGTTGTGATTTTGAAAGTTTATTGAAGACTGGTTTCTTTTGCTTACCATCGCTCTGTGTTCTTCTACGACTCCTAGATTCTCTAGTGGGTTCTCAGAGTGAAGAGTTGGCCCTTCTCCCTGTCTCATAGTACTTTCATATTTGATTCAGGCCTGTCATCTGTTTTGTTTTGCTTTGCTTTGGAGACAGGGTCTCTCCACATAGCCCTGGCTGTCCTGGAACTCACTATGTAGACCAGGCTACCCTCAAAATCAGAGTTTCACCTGCCTATGCTTCCCAAGGGCTGGGATTAAAGGTGTGCACCACCACACCCAGTCCCAGTCAAGTATTTTAGAAATGTTTTCTTCTATCATGCTTTTAGATACTTGTTCTGCGCATTGTTTTTGTTGGTTTGTTTTCAGAAAGAGTAATTACATGAACATTATACTTTTGTCTCTTTTCTTTCTCACCTTTCTCTTTGGTCCTTTTGCATCTTTGTTTTATTTTTTTTACCTTCAGGGTTTTTTCCTGGCCATTCTTCAATGTCTGTCATTTTTATTCAGCCTAGTCTTGGATATCTTATAATTTATTCTTTGCTCTTCATAAGCAATCCTACAGATAGGCTTTTTCTGTGTTTTCTCTCAGAAGTCCAGGCAGATCTTCTTGGGGTCTAGATTCTGCCCATTTCTCGGTTTCTTAGTTTTTGAATTTTTGATTCTAGATGCTTTCATGTATGCCTCAAGATACTTAATTCAAGCTAGAGTTAGGATTTTGTTTTGGTTCTTTTCTTTCTCAATATGAATCTTTTAATGAGGTCATTTTTAGCTGAATTGTTTGAATTCTCATTTTCTGTTTTACATTTTAATTTAAAAAATGGTGTTTGAGATTAGTTTTTATTTCATGTATGATGTTTTGCCTGTATGTATGTCTGTGTACCACATTCATACAGTGCCTGTGGAGACCAAAGAAGGCATCGGATACCCACAGCGTGCTGCTGTGTGGGTACTGGGAATCAAGCCGGTCCTTTGGAAGCTCAAACAGTTCTATTAACTGCAGAGCCATCTTTCCAACCCCCCACCCCGAGGCCATCTCCTACCCTAGCTTGAGAAAATGCTTTTGTAAGCTTAAATATGGTTTTCATATTTGTTTGCTGAGGATGGAGAGGTCAGTGTCCTTTGGTGTCTGTTTTCATTCGTTTTGCTTTGCAGGTACCCGGCTTAGGGGCAAGCAAAGCTGTTCTGTGTTACAGGTACACATGGCATTCAGAGATGTGGCTGTGGATTTCTCTCAGGAGGAGTGGCGCCTGCTGAGCCCTGCTCAGAGGTCCCTGTACAGAGAGGTGATGTTGGAGAATTACAGCAACCTGGTGTCTCTGGGTAAGCGGTGTTGTCTCAGGATGCACGCGCTCAGTTAGTGCATGTACACCTGGAATTTTAGGCTGTGCTGGAGTGGCCATCTTGCTTTTTGTATTGACTTTTGGGTTTGTTTGCTCTCCCTGCTCATTCCCTGCTTTCCTAGGGAAGTCTGATTTTGTAGAGTTGAACGCAGTAGGAGTGTGTGCATGCGTGCGCACATGTGTGTGTGTGTGTGTGTATGTGTGTGTGTGTGTGGGAGCGTGCATGTGCACACATGTGCGGCATGATAGTTATACTCTGCGTCTCTAGGCTTTTCCCTCCAACCTGGGGCTCTTTCTTTCCCTAAGTTAACTTTTTTAAAATGAGACAGGTGTGTTAGACTTTGCACTTTTGTGGCAAATACCCAAGAAAACACCTTAAAGGGAGGAATTACCTTTTGTTTTTGTTTCTGAGGCAGGGTCTCTACATACCATTGGCTGTCATAGAATTCACTACGTGGACTAGGCTGGCCTCAAACTCCTCCTGTGCCTTCCCAGCGTTGGGATTAAAGGAGTGCACCACCATGCTCAGAAGGACTTATTGATGACGGCTCACAGTTTCAGTCTGACCTGAGACTGGGGCTTGACAGATCCCAGCAGTATACTGCATGCCAGCCAGGAGCAGAGAGAGGGAGAAAGGGCGAACCTGTGTGTGTGGACCTGCTTTCCATCTCTAGTCCATTCAAGCCCAGCCTACGGGGTGATGCCACCCCCTTTCAAGGCAAGGTCTTTCTTCCCAGTGAGTCCTCTCTGGAACCCCTCACAGACAGTCTCAAAGGTGCACTGCACTGATCTCCTAGGTGTTTCTCTACCCAGTCAGGATTACTCTAATAGAGTTCCATCCACCCAGCATGGAGTAGACTCAGTGTACCCTCATCTGGGCTCACCATCCCGCTGATCTCAAGTAGCGGTTAACCCACGGCACTGCCCCTGAAGCTCCTCCCTCAGTCTTTGCTTTGGCGTCCATTCCAAAGGTAAGTCAGAATTCCTTTCATAGCCTAACCTATAGCCATCCTGTTTTCTTTTCTGCTGAACAGGAATTCCAGTTTCAAAACCGAAACTCATCACCCAGCTGGAGCAAGGAAAAGAAACATGGCAAGAAGAGAAGAAATGCCCACAGGTGACTGCAGGTCAGGGTGAGTGGGGAAGGCCTGGGCATACGGGACGCAGGTCAGGGTGAGTGGGGAAGGCCTGGGCATACGGGACGCAGGGCTGGTAGCGGCCCAGGATGCTGAGGAGAAGAGACAGTGATGAGGAACTGGGGTGCTCTTTGACTCAGGGCCACCCTGTCTTCCGGCAGGAACTTTCCTGATGTCTCTTGTCTCTTTTTCCTTGAAGCCTCTGGCCTCCTGCCTCTGCTTTCTGAGAGCCGGGATTAAAGTCATATGCCACCATGCCTGACTGAGTTTTTGAAATTTAAACTTATACCAGTATTGATTAAATCTGTATGAACTTTAAATATAGGAGCACCTGTAGATGTAAGATACTTTTCAAACTAATTCATTGAACTGATCATATTTTGTGTTCAATTTGTCCTCAGACACTTTAGCCCAGAGTGTCCACATAATGGCAGGTTCACAGTCAATGGAAAGAATCAGCCAGTGGAAAACTGAAATTTTGTTTTCCTGTCACTCCATACAGATGTTAAAAAAAAATGTTGAAATTTCTTTGAAAGGGCCAATTTAATTCTGAACTGGGTTGACTGCAGCTAAAAGCCAGCTACTCTGTGTGCCCACAGAGGTGAGGAGTCTCAAGTTGCTGGCCATAAAGAGGACCCCGACTCAGCTGTTCTTCGGTGACACAAAAGAAAGTTGCTAGGCTTCAGATACACCCAAGGAACAGGCCTGGGGCACTGCTGGCTACCTAGTCAGGGTGCTTTATTGTCCTGGGGCTGGGGAGGGTTGGGCATCAGATTGGATCAGTGGCTCCCAGACTGTCATTCACACCTGTTGTGACAACCAGTGGAGCCCTGGTAGGAAAGAATTGCACCTAGATGCTGGAGAGATGATGCAGCAGTTAACGGTTGTCCTTGCCAAGGACCCAGGTTCAATACTCAGCACCCACATGACGGCTCACAGTCACTGAACTCCACAAGCACCAGGCACACGTGTGGTACCCAAACATATACATGCAGACAAAGTATTCATACGCATAAAAAATTTACTAAAAGAAGAACTGCACTTCTGCACTTAGTTACTTATAAGACGTTGGAAGATAAAAGGGAGGTGTTTCTTTGGTGGTTGGCCGTGTAGAAAGAGTGAAGGGCTTTTATGTTAGGAAAGGGTGCTTATGCTTACTTTAATAATGAAGACAATTATCCTAATTATGCTAATTTAGTTATATCTGAAAACTGCATTCCATGTAGGGTAGAATAATGTAATTATTAACTGATTGTCCATTGGCTAAGAAAAAGAGTGTTTAGGAAGATTCGGTAAGATCTGTACTAACTGCTCAAACCGTTTGGTCACTGACTGCCTTCAGCTGATTCCTGGGCTTGGGCTTGGTTTCTTCTTAACTTTCAGTTGTCACTGATGTCTGTTCCTTGGGTCTTCTCAGGACCTATCCCTTCCTTGTCATAAGCTGTGTCTCTGCTGTGAGACGCGCGATGGTTGTCTTCTGGTTCTGTTGTTGTCACCTAGTTTTGTAGTTTCATGTTTAACAAAGATGATCTTACTGGGTAGTCCATCTGGCTTTAAACTCAATGTGTTTATCAGGCTGGCCTCAAATCCATGATCCTCCTGCCTCAGCCTTCCAGTTTCCCCTCGTGTTTTCTGCCTGCCTGCTTGCCGGTCTGTCTGTCTCCCTGTGGTTCTAAGGACCAAGGCCCATGAGAGCAGCAAGTACTCTACCACTCAGCTGTATTTCTAGCCTCCAGATTTATTGTTTGTACTGATCTTGGGGACATTTTTATTTAAACTAATTCTGGAAATTAACAGGACTTAGAGGTTGGTAAGGGGCATCTTTGACAATACAGTGGATCTTGCTATAGTCACGCTGTTCCCTGCCAAGGGCTTACAGCCCTGTAGAATTCTAGCAGAGTAGTCCACTGATACCGTGTTTGTCGAGTGTGGGGACACCAGTGCAAGTGTGTCATGCACTTTCAATTTAACCATTGCTTCTCTTTTTTAAAACATTGGTTGGAGCAGGGCATTCCTGTGCTATGGTGCACATATGGAGGTCAGAAGACAACTTGTGGTACTAAGTTCCCTCCTACCGTGTGTGCTCCAGCTTTGGTGACAAACACCTTGACTTGCTACACCCTCTGGGCCACCCACTCTCCTAGGCTGTCTTGCACTAGAGTTGGAATTATGCTTTCTCAGGCTGCCTGCTTCATCCTCCAGAACAGCAGGAGACATTTCCACACGGGTCTTGTTTGCAGCTCTCTATCAAAAGCACAGCTACACAGCACACAGGGGACACAGTTTCTGTCTCGGTGCGGTTGTGAGTCAGAGGTATTGTAGTAGTAACTGTGTGGAGACTCGTTTATTGGCCTGATTCACCCATCTGTCAACTGTGGTGCTTTTTATAGCCTCGAGTTTGTAGTGCTTCTCCGGATGTAGTAGGAGATGGGAGAGGTAGTGAGGCTGGGGAGGAAGTCTTGTGGGGTGGCTCTGAGGACCAGGTGCAGTCACCAGCAGGTTAGGCAGGATTGTTTGGGTGATCCCTGCACGGACCCCATTCTGACTTGTTCTTTTCTCTGCAGCACAGGCAAAGCTGGAACTCTGCCCTGGTCCTGTCTGCCCCCCAGATCTCACCAATCAGAAACTCCCTGTGCAGTGTGTGCTGAGTGATCATGCACCGTGGATCTTTACATGCCTGTGTGCAAAACGTCATGCCAATGCAGGAGACGCCTGCCACAGGGCCCAGGAGACGCAGCAGCGAGCCTCTGATAGGAGCTCCTGCAGTGATAAATCAGAAGGTGGAGAGAGAGGTGCCAGGCCTTCATTTAGAAGGACAAAGAAGAGGAGTTTGGGGACCCTCTCCAGGCCGCCCCTAAAGCAGCCAGTCAGCGTTCGGAATGGTATCAGACGGGTAGGGATGGCGACCAGCCCAGCACAAGCTGGGTGCACTGAAGAACCCGAAAAGTTGTTGAAACGAATAGAAATCTTGCGGTTTGGAACGGTCAGCTGTGGAGAGTGTGGGCTGGGCTTCCGCAAGATGACAAACCTGCTTAGTCACCAGAGGATCCATTCAGGGGAGAAGCCGTATGTGTGTGGGGTGTGTGAGAAGGGCTTCAGCCTAAAGAAGAGCCTTGCCAGACACCAGAAGGCACACTCTGGGGAAAAACCCATCGTGTGCAGGGAGTGTGGGCGAGGCTCTAACCGGAAGTCAACACTCATCATCCACGAGAGGACACACTCGGGAGAGAAGCCTTACGTGTGCAGGGAGTGTGGACGAGGCTTTAGCCAGAAGTCAAACCTTATCATCCATCGGCGGACACACTCAGGGGAGAAGCCTTACGTGTGCAGGGAGTGTGGCAAAGGCTTTAGCCAGAAGTCAGCTGTCGTGAGACACCAGAGGACGCACTTAGAGGAGAAGACCATCGTGTGCAGTGACTGTGGCCTTGGCTTCAGCGACAGGTCCAACCTCATCTCCCACCAGCGGACGCACTCAGGGGCGAAGCCTTACGTTTGTAAGGAGTGTGGGCGGTGCTTCAGGCAGAGGACAACCCTTGTCAATCATCAGACGACTCACTCAAAGGAGAAGCCTTACGTGTGTGGTGTGTGTGGGCACAGCTTTAGCCAGAATTCAACTCTCATCTCCCACAAGAGGACACACACCGGGGAGAAGCCATACGTGTGTGGGGTATGCGGACGAGGCTTCAGTTTAAAGTCCCACCTCAACAGACACCAGCACATCCACTCAGGGGAGAAGCCCATCGTGTGCAAGGATTGTGGGCGAGGCTTCAGCCAGCAGTCGAACCTCGTCAGGCACCTGAGGACACACTCCGGGGAGAAGCCCGTGGTGTATAAGGAATGTGGACGAGGCTTTAGCCAGAAGTCAAACCTCCTCGCACACCAGAGGACACACTCAGGAGAAAAGCCGTTTGTGTGCCGAGACTGCGGGCGAGGCTTCAGTCACCAGGCCAGGCTCATCAGACACAAGAGGAAGCATTCAAGGGAGAAGCCGTCCGTGTGCAGGCAGTGTGGACTGGGCTGTGCCAACAAGTCAGCTCTAATCACACATAAGTGGGCACACTTTGGGAAGAGAAGCCCTGCGTGTGGAGAGAGTGTGGCCAAGGCTTTATCCAGAAGTCACACCTCACCTTACATCAGATGACACGTAAGGGGAGAAGACTTACTCATGCAAGACCTGTGGAGAGGGCTTTAGGCAAAGGTCTCACCTTAGCAGACACAGGAAGATGAAAGTGCCCACCACAAACCGCCCCTGCAGCCCGACTCGGAAGCCTGTTTGGGGCACTCATCTGGGCCCTTCTATTCCCTTTGAAAATGAGGATGATGGCCGGGCGGTGGTGGCGCACGTCTTTAATCCCAGCACTCGGGAGGCAGAGGCAGGCGGATCTCTGTGAGTTCGAGACCAGCCTGGTCTACG
>NW_004949101.1:4206949-4207655 GCF_000317375.1 Microtus ochrogaster | reverse complement strand
AAGAAAGAAAATGAGGATGATGGAAAGGTTCATTGTCAGAATTCTTACACTTTAGTGAAGCAGACCAATGAACTTCATAAGGCCTACGGACAGTAACTCAGCCCACTTCCTTCCAGTCTCACGTTCTCACGTTCTGTGGCCTGTTGTCTAGTAAACTTTCAGCCCGCTTCCTTTCTGTCTCATGTTCTGTGACCTGTCTAGTGAACTTTGCTTCTTTACAAGTCTGCAACCTGATCTGTGATTCTCATTCTTTTAGGAAATGGACCATTCGGGTGTCTTGAACTCACTGTTCACAAAAATCCATTGCTTGGGAGATAAGGGCATAGCTGCAAGACCCGTAAGGCCTCAGAGAGAGTAAGTGTGTGGCTAAGCCACACAGAGTGGTTTCAGTGGCTGCTGAGGCAGCCATTCCTTAGCATTTTAATACCGCAACCGGAGCGTCTTGTTTCAGGATCTTTGTGGAAGGGTTTTTACCTCATGAAGTGAAATTCAGTTAAACGGGCAGGAAACCCAATAGAAATTCCAGCTATGACATCAGATTTTCCTTTTCACCCAAATTCACTCCAAAAGTTGTTTTTATACTTAAGTGCATATACCCAATATTTATTTATTTATTGTTTGTCTTTTCAAGACAGGGTTTCTCTGTAGCTTTGGAGTCTGTCCTGGAACTCGCTCTATAAACCAGACTGGCCTCGAACTCACAGAG